>NC_054380.1:40378191-40684263 GCF_017654675.1 Xenopus laevis
TATAGATGCCTTTGAGTCTGGGAAGGAATTAAAAAAAAAACAACTGGATCAATAATTTTACTTTCAGAAGATCATCTAAAGAGCAGATTTTAAAAAAAAACTACCAACTTGCCAAGACTAGGCTATCCCAGCAAATTCAGCCTGAGAGCAATGTACTGTACAATGTAAGGTGCTGAAAGAAGTCTCTAAGAATCCCAGGCTTACAGGTAGCTCTCTCCACTACTGATGTCAGAGTGCATGGAAGATGTGCCAGGAGAATGCATTTGCTATCAGAGCAAGATAATAGAATACCTCTAAAGACCAGAAATTCGGCAAAAATGTGCTCTAGACAGAAAGCAATCATAGAGTCATTTGGCCACAGCACCAGAACAAATGTTTACTCTAAGAACCTGATATCAACTATAAAAACACATGGTGAAACAGGGCCTGGGAAGTTCACCATAGAATAATAGCATCCACTATGAACTCTTCATTGTACCAGATGGTGAATGAGTTTAACTATCAGTTGCAAAACTGTAGGACAACTCAACATTTATCTTGACAACTGAACATTCATCTTGACATGAGCAAATCCACAAAAAAACTAAAAAAGAAATAGAGGGTTCTGGTCAAGTAAAAGCTGGATCTAATTTCCATTCAGAATTTGAATCTAGTTGTACATGCAAGGTGGAATGGGAAAACATTTCTCCCAGTTTGTCTACTAGTAGACTAGTAGACAGAAACTTTCACTTTAGGTTGTTTCTGTCAAAGGGAGCAATAGCAGATATTAGAATTAGAGCCAAGGGTGTACTTACTTCTTCCCTAGAAGGTAATGGCATATCTGATTTTTAATTGTTGAAGAAAATGATTCCAAATTAATTTTACCCTATTTTGATCAGTTGCAGGCCCCTTATTTTGATATACTGTTGGAATGAACATCAAATATGTCCACATAAGTGCAAAAAGAAGGAATGTTACAGGGGGTGTACTTACTTTTTCACACGACTGTACATCTATCCTATACTGATTTAAAGCATTATGTCTAAAGGAGCATCTTCACACACAGGCAGAAGCAAAGATGACACTGTAGCTGCAAAACCTGCAGAAAGTACATTGCCTTCAATTATCCCACACTTGAGAACATTATTTACACTCAAAGAATATTATTTACTGTTATTTTATGTGAATGAAAATCCAAAAATACACTTCTGGCTGAGAAATAAATTGGTTAGCCAGTATTGAATTTATTTTGTCATTACATTTAAAGCAGACTTAATTACAAATTAAAACAAGGCACAAAAATGACATAAGCCCCCATATGTAATAAGGCGTAACGTTTGCTCAGTAGCAGGAACATATAACAATTAATAAGATGTATAATTTTAAACAGGTGACCAGTAAATTCTACCAGTATATTCAACCCTGTTTGCTATGGGTTACTGCTCCTGGGCAAAATTGGTGCCTTTTATTACATAACCCTGACATTACCAAGAACTGGCAAAATATATGAAATACAGTAATACAAACTGAACACATGCAAAAGCTTGCTGAGTTCCATAGAATAAAAACTGTTTTGAAAAAAAACATATTTACCCATATTTATCCCTTTAAAATCATGTGACTTTTTGTCACAAAACAAAGAAGTAAAAAAAAAATTGCATATGCAAATTAGGATTCGAATTCAATTCGATATTCGGCCGAATCTTTCACAAAGGATCCAGGGGGTTTGGCCGAATTGAAAATAGTGGATTCAGTGCATCCCTATCCATTACAGAACCCTGCCATGCTCACTCAAAAGAATACAATCAAAAATGTCAGCTTTTATTTGGACCTTGCTAAACAAGGTATTTCTTTTTTGAAACCAAATATTGCTCCCAGGGTCAGTGAATAATGATTTGGATGTACAGTATGCATGCCCTATTGCTGTGAGAAGCATCAATCATATTTAAATATACCTCCAATTATACACATATACACATCATTAGTTTAAAAGTTCATTATACAATATTTACATTCAAAGGTGAAAAAATATAAAAGTGGTTTGTTAGGGATTAAAAAATACTTGCCAATTCAATGTTATGTACAAGAAAGTGCATTATTTTACCTGTCAGTCATAATAGTTGACTAGAATACTTATTTATTTGTACATTATTTAACATGCACATCCAACTCTTCAACTCCAACATTCACCTTTCACAGCTAATGATAGATTTCAATTTAGATTTTTGTTTCTATCAGGAACCCCTCCACCGGCTAAAATGCCACTAGACCATACACTGTTTTAATTTGGTTAAATCATTTATTCTTATCTACATTTTTAACCGTTCCTCTGTCTTTTACAGAGGTTGTCCAAACAAAAAAAACATGCTTAAAATGCACATTTCACCGATAGTTTAGGCTTCAATAGAAGCATTTGCAGTTTTTATACCCAATTTTATGGGCAACTACAACAGATGTTTATAAATGCCACCATTAACATCAATATCATACATATTTAGCATTTTTCATCTGTTCAAATGCATTTTATAATCTATATAAGACAGAAGCATCATAAGTTGGGAAGTCCATAGCACCCTACATATTTATTTTCTTATATACCCTCTGGGGCTTTGTATACATAGCACATATAACTGTGTTTTTTTCTACAGAGTCATTTGTGATCACTTCTCATATTGTATATTAGTGGAGATAGATTTACCATTGTGGTTTTTACTTGTATAGTGTATCCAGAGACCGAACAAACAAGTGCCTCTGTAGAGAAAAAAATAATGTGGTACCAAAGGAAAGAATCACTGTAAAATAAGCCCTCAAACATCCACTGCTCTACCTTTATAACGTGCTTTGGGTTGAGAGTCTATCACTGTATCATGTGATTGGGGTGACAGCATAATAGGATGAGTTAGCAGTATCCATTGCTCTCATGATATGGAGTGTTGGGCATGACATTACCCATTGTTCTCACTGTCGAATTAGCTTGGGGTTTCAGCACCTACTGATCTTGCTACGGTACATAATATGATGGGGATGTCTTTACCCACTGCTTTCATTCAATAATGTACTAGACTCCTCTGCACATTTTACAGTGAGAACAATCAGTAATAGTTGAGTTCATTAAAATTAAAGGCATGCTGGTAGGCATTGTTCTTACAGTATAATGCTGGGGATGCTATTCCACATCGTTCTCGCTGTAAAATGTGCTGGGTAATTGTCTATTCCTCTTACAGTATAATGTATATTGGATGCTGGACCCTCTGGTCTCACTGTATGTGATGAGCACAATCAAGTAGCTTAACAAGTGAGTGCAATACGGCTTTGTTTTGTTTGCAAACGTTAAAGACATTATGCAGACACTGCCGGATGGCATAGATCCATGGCATGATAAAGACGGAAGCCATCCTTGTATACCAATAGATGAAAAGAAAGAGGGAAAAAACAGTATATATGTATTTGTCTTATTTTTTGATGCCCATTATAATCAAGTGTTTTTTTGTATCTTTTTAATGAGTGACCATATAGGAGGACCAGACCCCTCACTCCATTGGCAAGTAGTTTGTGTTGGGGCACTAGTTAGTTGGGCACTTAATTACTTACCATCTACTCAAAGTTAAGTCATCTGAGTAGAAGTTAATTTATTCTAATGAGCCAACCCCATGCCAGTGAATGGTATACTGTGTACTGCCACCATCCTAGTTGAGGCGTAAAGTCAGTGGTCACCAAATACCTTAGCTTTTATTCAGTCCCATCTGCAAAATCAGGCCCACCATCACACATGCTTCCTTGTGTTCCAGCACTATGGTGCTTAAGTGGAAGAACAAGATTATTCAAGCTAGCAAGAAAACTATTCATAAAACTCGAGTTTTTCCATGTTTGTATATCTTAAGGAAAGGATAGAATTTTTTTTATAGTTAGACAAAAATAAACATTAATTTATTATAAAACCATTCCACTTCATAGAATGTATACAAAGTGCATTAAAACACAATATAGCATAGCAAGACTGATGCGAATGATATATAATGTCTGCAAAGCAATGCAGAATATGTTGGCACTATATAAAAAATGACAGTAAACCCAGGGAACTGCAATGACTTGACAATACTATCAGGTAAGAAGGATTTTAGCATAACTGGAGCAATAAACACAGACATACAATCTCATGTAACAATTTAAAACCACAAAGTACAGATTACAATTTAAAAATAAAATAATGGTTTGTGACATAACATTTAAAAATTTAATTCTTCTCAAATACCACATACCAAAGCCAAAGGTAAACCTGTGTAAACCCATTCACCAGGTCCTATACTTGTAAAATAGCAGGGCTCAATCAGCAAATACAAGAGTAGAATGTTTTATATGAAATGTTTTCATAATAAAGTTGTGCTACTGAATTATAATCTATGTTTTTAAATACATTTAAAATAAGAGACTTTAATGAATGATCCTTGCTATTTTCGATACAGTTTTCACCAAAGCAACCAAGAAGAATTTTAAGAGAATTAAAGTTCCCAAACTGGAAGATTGTGTTAATTACTCAGCCCCCAAACCTCAAAACAGAAGCAGAAGAAGGTGATTTCTCTTTTTGCATACCCCCTTGTGGTTAGTTTGGTATAGCGCAATGCACTGGGACAGGACATAAGAGAAATTGATCTTTCCTACCTATATCAGTGACTATCGCTTTGGATAACCTTCTGCCTTTGATCTTCACTGTAAATAACAGTTCAACACATAAGTCAACATCTAATCATCATAATGCTGAGCAAAATCATGCAGAAATGGTGTGAGCAACAAGTATACTGTACCCTTTTCTATAAATTTACTCTTTGTTTGTTCGTCATCAGAAGAATTGGACGTGCAACCTATATAATTAAAGACACAATTTACGTCACACATACAAGTGTCACCATGCTGATAGGAAAAGACACAAAGGATTATGCTATGGTTTTAGGAAAGCAATGTTAATTTGGCTGTTAAAGCAAACATTTATCCCAAAAATCAATTGGATGGGACACAAAATTTTAGTGTGTTTATATTATTTAAAATAATTAAACTAGCTGCATGTGATATATTACAGTTGAGTACATATAATGTGTTCAACTCTCCCTAAAGGCCAAAAGAGCCTTACACCTTGAATTCACACCAATTTTCCAGTATCAAACTTGATTTATCCCCCTATCCAGTCACCCACAGTAACAGTCTCCTGCTTCCTGAGATTTACACCCAAATTTATATTAACCCCCACTAGTGTTAAAAATTCAAAAGTACACCTAAAATTCTTCATGAAATTGCTGCATTTTAAAGTGCAAGTGAGAGCCTACAGGAGCCAGGGGCGTAAAAACGGTGTTGCCGATAGTATGGAAATTGCAGGTTAACATCTCTGCTTTGATCATTCCACAGCCATCCTAACTGGATTAGGCAGGTAAATACATATGGTCGATGATCATTTTCATAAATGCGCTGTTGCTATTGTCAGCACAACATGAAATGTAAATCTGTACAATTCCATACAGCATCTTGGTCATCTGGATTTAAGCACATGGCAGATATTGGCATGCTGGGTAAAAAATGGCAAAACTAGCCAACACTATCTGCCAGTGTGTACCCAGCTGAATGGATGGCTTCAAGGAAAACAAGTACAAATAAACCCTTTTATCATATTTGCACCAATGGAATCAAATTGTTCTCCATTATTCCTTGCTCCTTAGTATAAGGTTCAACTTGGCCAAAGCATCAATAGGGCCCAAGCTTGGCCTTGACTCACTGAGCTTTCCAAAAATCAGATGACCTTTGAAAAGACTCATATGGTTGCATTCATAACAGCTTTCTGTTAAAGGGGTGGTTTGACTTTATTTTACCTTTTAGTGTGTTATAGAATGGATAATTCTAAGCAACTTTTCAACTTTTTATATATTTTTAAATTATTTCCCGCCTTCTTTCCAGTTTTCAAATGGGGGTCACTGGCCCCCGTCTAAAAAAACAAATGCTACGTAACACTACAAATATGTTGTTAAGAAGCACAAGTACAATTTTCTTTAGGTGAAAGTTTTCTGTACTGGTTGCTGCAGGAAATTTTAAACTATGTGGAGCTTGAGGTTGGTGGTAGTTCCAGGGTTCCCTTGGAGGAGGGCTATAAGTAGCGGCACTGAACTGAATGCATCTAAGTACCATTAAAGAATGTTTTTTTTTTTACTGTGTCTAAAGTTGGGTGAATGCAACTGAATCCTAGGCGCCATGAATGGCCTATAGTATGACCAGTGTCTATCAGGCTTTCGTTACTACTCTTATTGGATGGAATGTTTAGCAAATTTAGCATGCTATATAAAGTTATTTATACAGAGTTACATAATTTGCAGTGTTGACAAATCTTGGCCAAAATGTCCACCATATGGGGGTGCAATAGATTAAAAGTACCAAAAAAGCATCTCTATACACTATTGTGAATAGTATTAGTTGCTCAATTTGTAATAAATATACATATGAGCTGGTTTTCAATCAATGCACGTTATATGATACAATATTTTTTAACTGGGCCTAACTATATGTGTTTCTTAACTCAGGAAATATGACGTTTTATACAGTAAATAGGGCTAAAGGTGTGCCTATAGATAAGATTTATTTATTTTTTTACTTTTGGTACTATATACGCAATACAAATATGTATGCAGCACTCCATGCCAGGTTTTGTCCCAACAGGTTAAAGAGATAAGATAATGTCATTCAGGGTGCAAAGGCAGTCCTTTTAAAGCTACCCAATTCTTGGCATGATGAGAAAGAATAATGCTTGAGATGGGATCTCTCAAGGACAGTATCTAATTGGAATTTCAATCGAACCAGGACCCAGAGTCCAATAGGCACAGCCAATTAGATCTTTCATGATACAAGGAAATTGCACTGTACAAGGTTGAGTGTACAGGCACAACCTGCACAATGTGTAAGGGCCCTACTTTGGTTCATTACCAACAGTGGATTTATTTTGTTTCTTTCTCTCACTGTGATCAGAAATGAGCTAGGCAATAGTGGAATACTAAGTTAACCTATTACATGAGAGCCTAACCACTGATGGCAGCTTTAAGTAAATGGTCCTTGGTTGCTCATATGGTAAAAAATAATTCTCACCGCCATAAGATAAATCCAGTAGTGTAGGAGGGGGTGACCTGGAGAAAAGAAGGTAGAGAAGGAAGTAACATAATGCACATGCAAATTATGTCACTTCCTACCACGCATTTGCACATTTGCTGAGGTTCTGTGCCTAGGATGGACCAAAATACATTGCTGACAATCATTTAATGCTAAGTAAATATATTTGGTTTTAATATTACTTGTGTGCAGGGCAGCCATCATGGGGGGGGACAGGGAGGGAGCGTTGTAGAGGGCCCGAGGGTATGGGGGGCCCTGCCACGTCACACTTTCTTGATTAGCCGGGCCCCCGCTTTCTGAGAGCTGCTGATTTCGGGAAGGCAGGGCGGGAGCGCAATGGGAGGTATCTTCTGTCCATTACTTCCCCTTATTGGTCACTGAGTTTAAGTCCCGGTTGAGCTGCTCAGGGATTGGATAGATGAGGTTTGAACTTCTCCTCCAGCTCATCCAATCACCATGCAGCTTTACCAGGACTTTAAATTATGTGACCAATGAGGGAAGAAAATGTTGTCACTGGAAGAAGATGCAGCCACCTGTGCTCCCCTCCTCCCTTCTGTAGTTGGCAGCTCACTGACAGCAGGTGGGCCACACTAATGAAGTAAGTGCAACATGGCAGGGCCCCCTAAAGGTAACCCTTTGTGGTCCCTGTTGTGTGGTGGGGCCCTGGGCACCAATTTTTTTTTAAACTTCTGGGGTGCAAGTTTTTTTACATGGACGTTTTACATGGACCAATTTTCTTATAATGTTGGGGGGGAGCTGGCCACCAATTTTTTCCCCATGTGGGGTCCTAGCCACCAATATTTTTTAATGGGGGGGCCCTGACCACAAATGTTTTTTTCAATGGGGGGGCCCTGACCACCAATATTTTTTTATTAACATGTTGGAACCATAGCCACCAGTGTTTTTTTTTTTTTAGTGTGTGGTGGGGGGTGGACCTGTGGGGTGGGGAGGGCAGACCTGTAGGTGGGGCTTGTGGTGGGCGCAGTCCAGGAAGTTTTTTCGTATGGGGCCCTGCGATTTCTGTTGGCGGCCCTGCTTGTGTGTGTAAGTAATTGCTCACTAGCAGTACATCAAAAGGCTTAACCTTTGATCCTGCATTTTTTTGTTTTACTTTAAATGTTCACCCCTTTATTACTTGGCTCCTATAGATATACTGTATAAAGCTATAATAAAGCTGAATAAATTAAGGCATGCTCAAACAGAATGCAAAGAGGCCTAGGCCAAAACATCCATAAACAACAAACTTTACTGCTTTTAGTATGTATGAGAATGACATGAATGAGTGCTACAGTTCTTAGACAGACCCATTAATTTACTACTTATTACGAATTTCATAACTTTTAGATTAAACTTTTCTCAAGTCAATTTGGCATGTATTTAGTAATGCTTACTTGTGTACAGAAATTGTAAATACATTTGCCAGTTGCTTGAATATCCCAAATGGTTATATTGGTTTTGTGGCAACAACACTAATATGAATGAATGGGATAACAAGCACAAAATATGCTATATAGTTGTATTAACCAATTTATTGTTATAATTAATTGCATACAGTTCTGTATAATTTTTGGTATAGCATATTAAGTTTTCTTTTACATTAAACATTAAAGGGATACTGTTATGGGAAAAAAAAGTTTTCAAAATGAATCTGTTAATAGTGCTGCTCCAGCAGAATTCTGCAATGAAATCCATTTCTCAAAAGAGCAAACAGGTTTTTTTATATTCAATTTTGAAATCTGACATGGGGCTAGACATATTGTCAATTTCCCAGTTGCCCCAAGTCATGTGACTTGTGCTCTGTTAAACTTCAGTCACTCTTTACTGCAAGTTGGAGTGATATCACCCCCTCCCTCCCCCCCCCCCCAGCAGCCAAACAAAAGAACAATGGGAAGGTAACCAGACAACAGCTCCCTAACACAAGATAACAACTGCCTGGTAGATCTAAGAACAACACTCAATAGCAAAAAACTGTGTCCCACTGAGACTCCTTCAGTTACATTGAGAAAGAAAAACAGCAGCCTGCCAGAAAGCATTTCTCTTCTAAAGTGCAGGCACAAGTCACATGACTGGGAGCAGCTGGGAAATTGACAAAATGTCTAGCCCCATGTCAGATTTCAAAATTGAATATAAAAAAATCTGTTTGCTCTTTTGAGAAATGGATTTCAGTGCAGAATTCTGCTGGAGTAGCACTATTAACTGATGCGTTTTGAAAAAAAACATGTTTTCCGATGACAGAATCCCTTTAATAATGAATAATGATAACGATGAATGTTAAGAAAAACTAGTTGTTTGAATATTCAATTAATATGCAACCTTCAAAGCAGATGGTGACTCTGGTTACCTGAGACATCTGAATATCAAACTTCAATGCAGCATGAGTAATCGCTTCAGTGAAAGCACCTACTAAAATGTAATGTGCTTTTAAAAATGGCAACTCAACAATTTCCCAACTATCGATACAAGAGTGTTATTCCCTTATAGTTTAGAAGTTATAAGTAGACCTCAGAAATGGGTTCACAGGCTCACTTAATAACTGCACGAATGGTTCAGCTCAATCTAGTCAGTGGCTGACTCAGGATATGATTCAAAAAGCTTTAATACAAATTAATGTAAACAAGGCTCCAGGGCCTGATGGCATACACCCCCGGGTTCTAAGAGAGCTTAGTTCAGTTTTAGACCAGCCCTTATTTCTGATTTTCTCAGATTCACTGTCATCTGGTATGGTGCCTATGGATTGGAGAAAAGCTGATGTTATTCCAATATTTAAAAAGGGATTACGATCTCAGCCTGGCAATTATAGGCCAGTAAGCTTGACATCTGTGGTGGGCAAATTATTTGAAGGCTTGTTAAGGGATCACATTCAAAATTTTGTCCTAATGAATGGCATTATGAGCAACAATCAGCATGGCTTTATGAAGGATAGGTCATGTCAGACGAATTTGATTGCATTTTATGATGTGGTAAGTAAGATTCTGGATAGTGGGGGGGCAGTAGATGTGATCTATTTGGATTTTGCCAAAGCGTTTGATACTGTGCCCCACAAACGACTGCTTTCTAAACTAAGGTCTGTTGGGCTTAATGAAGTCGTTTGCACATGGATAGGAAACTGGCTACAGGATCGGGTACAGAGGGTGGTTGTTAATGGGACATTCTCTACTTGGAGTAAGGTTCTTAGTGGGGTCCCCCAGGGCTCAGTATTGGGTCCACTTTTATTTAACTTGTTCATTAATGACTTAGGGGAGGGTGTTGTAAGTAATGTATCAGTGTTTGCAGATGACACAAAATTATCCAGCCCAATTCATTCCATCCAGGATGTGGCATCCTTGCAACAGGATCTTGACAAACTGGCAATCTGGGCAGCTAAGTGGCAAATGAGATTCAATGTTGATAAATGTAAAGTCATGCACCTGGGATGTAAAAATATCCAAGCCACTTATACCCTTAATGGGACTGCACTAGGCAAATCCATTATGGAAAAGGACCTTGGAGTCCTTGTAGATGATAAACTTGGCTGTAGCAAGCAATGCCAGTCAGCAGCATCAAGGGCAAATAAGGTCTTGAGCTGTATTAAAAGGGGCATAGAGTCACGGGAGGAGGGGGTCATTCTTCCACTGTATAGAGCACTTGTAAGGCCCCATCTAGAATATGCCGTACAGTTTTGGTCTCCATCACTCAAACAGGACATTATTGTATTAGAGAGGGTACAGAGAAGGGCAACTAAGCTGGTAAAAGGTATTGAAAATCTTAGCTATGAGGAAAGACTGGCCAAATTGGGGATGTTCACGCTGGAGAAGAGGCGCTTAAGGGGTGATATGATGACTATGTATAAATATATAAGGGGATCATATAACAATCTCTCTAATGATTTATTTACCAGTAGGTCTTTCCAGCTGACACGAGGTCACCCATTCCGATTAGAAGAAAAGAGGTTCCGCCTAAATATTCGGAAGGGGTTTTTTACAGTGAGAGCTGTGAAGATGTGGAATTCTCTCCCTGAATCAGTTGTACTGGCTGATACATTAGATAGCTTTAAGAAGGGGTTGGATGGCTTTTTAGCAAGTAAGGGAATACAGGGTTATGGGAAATAGCTCATAGTCCAAGTTGATCCAGGGACTAGTCCGATTGCCATTTTGGAGTCAGGAAGGAATTTTTCCCCTTCTAAGGCAAATTGGAGAGGCTTCAGATGGGTTTTTTTTGCCTTCCTCTGGATCAACTGGCAGATAGGTAGTTAATAAAAAAAAAAAAAAGGTTGAACTCGATGGACATGTGTCTTTTTTCAACCTTACTTACTATGTTACTATGTATGTCAAATGTAGATTACATTAAAATAATGCATTGCACTTTTGCAGTGACAGTATTGTACAACCATATTTTAAGTAGATAAAACATGCCAAAATTAAAATCACATATTTTTTAAAAAGCAAGATTTTTTTTAAAAAAACTCAAATTAATTCCAATGTACAGCAACAAACCCTTCATATGCCTATACTAGTAGTTGTTCACTTGGATGGTGCTGCAAATGGGCATGAACAGCCCAAAAAAAGCCCAAAAAGCTGGGAAGCAGCTTAACACGGTGGCATTGTAGTAACAGGTATTGGACCCAGGCCAATGTGGTTTTCAGTGGAAAGGAGCAGTGACCCAGGCTCCAAGTTAGCAATCATAGTTAGTGGTGGGTGCCTGACAAATAGGCATGTCCCAGTGATTTTCAGTTTCCTTAAACTTTTACAAGGCTAATGCAAACTAGATTAGTTTTCCCTTGATTTATGAATGATCAGTGTTGTACAAGAAGTTTTATCTCTCCCGCTCGGATCAGCTAGGATAGTACCGAAATCAATGGCAAGCGGATAGTACATTTTTTATTGTCAAAATCTGAAATGTTTAATTTTTTTTGAGTTGTCACCCGACTCCTAAAATTGTTAGAGACCAGTAAAATTCACAACTTGACATAAACTTCAGAATCTGTAGGTAATAAATATAGACAGGAAAAAGGACAATTCATTACGGTTTTATTTTTCCAGCAAGCATGGAATGTTAATTGTTAGCAAATAAGAACAACTTGCATGCATCTCGAGAGCAACGTATGCATAATCAAGTTTACCTGAAGTAGGGGATTTACAGCGATCCTCTGATGCCACCGTGCTTTCATTAATGTCAGAAAGGCCCGCTGAAACATACACAGCACATGGAATGAATAATAATTGAAATACATTAAAATACATCATATGGACATATGGACAATAACAACAATATGCTTTTTCATTATTATGCAGTGTTAGTTAAATATATGTACAAAAGGGGAAAAACTACTTGGAATTCAAGACACAGGAACATGTTCAAAGATTACATTCCAAATAATGACCATCAGCTTACAACTTCCTGGTTTTAAGGTTGAAAAACTGAATTTAACCTTTTTAAATGATTTTTGAACCTTTTAATTATAACTTCTAATTAGGGATGGGCGAATTTTTCACCTTGTTTCGCCGGAAAAATTACGCCCATAGACTTGTATGGCATTGTGCGTCAAAAAATTAAAAAAAAGATGCGTCAAAAATTTTTTTGCCGCGCAACAAAATTTTCTTGACACCCATAGACTTTAATGGGCGTCCGCGACATTTCACCGGTGGCGAATTTTTGACGAAACAAAACGGGTCAAATTCGCCCATCCCTACTTCTGATATTTAGAGGGCACAGCTGGAGCATTGATATCTTTCACAATAAGAATACTTGTCATGACTAGTACAGTAGCACATCATGGGTCAGATTAATTTGATGAGAAGATTTTCATGGTTTACTACATGAATATTGCACTGACATCCACAGGGACTTTAAATGCAACAGAAGTATTGATACATTTTCTGACTGCATTGAATGTAGCCCATACTCCTGGTATGTGAATACCAAAAAAGGTACTTGGGAAGCACCAGTCCATTCTGGGAAGACCAGATCTTTGCTCTTCCTTTCCATTTGCCTTCAACCTTGATCAGAATCGAGGAAGAAGCAGAGAAGGCAGGAGTTTTAAATAAAAACGTGTGTCCAATGAGTCAGCTCTTCCTAAAACAGATTTTAGAGCAGCATTCCAGAAAAACACATTACTCAGAAAACTTCAGGTTTCAAGAATTGCAAATTAAGAATCGCATTTAACTACAATAACCTAAAAACAAAATACCTTTTAAAATCTTTTTCAGTTAGTTGTTAAAACTTAAAGTAAAGCAGTGTGTACCACAAAGTCCTGATGTTTTTTCCTTTTTTACACAAGTGGGATTATGATTCTCTCCTCCCTCCACACACTTTGTGGTCCATTATTTGTTTAGGCACCTTAGCTTATAACAAGGTTACAGACACATGAAAACAATATTCTCAATCGGTCATTAAGCCATTGTTCCAAGAGTATCCATGGCAGTATAAAAACCTTAACCATAATTAACCTTTAAGCTGGATGTTTAGGAGTTTCTATAAGAGAAAATCACCATAACTAGACTTCAGGCTGGAGCCCCCTAGGAAGGAATCCCCACATATTTGAGGTGCTGGTTGTTACATCACTGCTTTAGATCCATTTGTAGGAGTTAGATCAGGACTGTTCAATTGAAGGCCTATGGCCCTTAATTTGCATATCAACATTTAAAAAAATTTGGATTCCGAACATGTGATTTGAGAAATAATCTAACTACTACATGCAAAAAAGTTGTGGACAAGACGTAGAAAATATGAAAATGTAAATGCTTTTATCCTTCAATATTACATAAGTGTTTTAATTTTAAAAGATTTAAAAATTTAACTACCGGGCACATAAAACTATTACAAACTGCAAATAAGGTTCTGTGAATAAAAGATGAAAGCAAAGGAAACTAGTGATGAAGGGCTCTTTGCGTAATCCTTTAGTCAGTAGAATTATTCATTATTTGTGGAGCTCAGTTCAATATTGTTATCTATCACTATGACAGGACTCTCCATTACTAGTATAGTAGCACATAGTAGGCCAGATTCATTTGATGAGTGGATTTTCAAGATTTATTATATGACAACTGCACTGAAATCCACATGTAATCTAAAATTGAATATATGTATTTATATGTTGTGCTGGTTTCATGCTAGCTCTAAAGAAAATCTCTAGTCTAAGGGGCAGATTTATTGAGGTTCGAATGGTGAATTCGAATTTTAGAATTTTTTTTGTTGGTCAAAACTCACAAATGAAAATTTTAATTCACCAATTTGAGTTTGAATCAAACCTTGACCCTGAAAACAGTTCTAATTTGAATATTTGCCACCTAAAACCTGCCAAGTTAATTTACAAGGCAATGGCAATGTACCATTTGAATATGTTCATTGTCTTCCTGACATTCAAGTTTTTTTTGGAGGAAAACTCGATTCAAATTCAATTAGAATTTTCGGGGTCATTCGTATTTAATTGCATATTAGACATCTGAGTTTCTTCATAAATAAACTTCCATTTGAGTTGTGAGTAAAATCTGATTTATTAGAGTTGAAAAAAAATTCACACCTTGATAAATCTACCCCAAAGACGTGTCGTATCAAACTGTGTAGGCTGGTCTAATGCCAAACTGTTTTCATTCAATTTAGAATCATCATTCAGGTCACTAAAATCATTGGGGCTGGTTTGCTAGCATAGGTATTAAATATTAGTTAATTAGTTAATTAGTATTACTTTTGAACAGACTACTGTAATTTAAAAATGAGACTAAAGATCACAATGGTTACCATGGACACCTATACATCTCACACAGTTTCTCATTAATATGCTATAATATCCTGATCTGATTATGGTGACCCAACCTCAATAGGTGCAAACTAGTAATGCCATGAAAAACATACAGCTAGCCCTTGACAATTGCTGAACATACCAAAAAGCAACACACTGTGGCGTTGTTGGGTACATTTCATTCATCATCTCATGGTGGACACCACACTTGGGCATAAGGTAGCCCTGTACTCAACATGTCCCTTAAATAATCTTTACACTAAATGTTTAAATCTTTACACTATTTTGGTGTAAAATTATCTTCAATTTAAATATAATTTAGCTGTACAATTACTTTCAGTTTGCTGTCACTCACACTCAGGTGCCACAGTGTTCTGAGGCTTCTCTAGATAAACAGAAGTGGGCTTTATTTATAAATGTTTTTTGTTCCTACTGTAATACTTTTCTAAGGACAAATTAATGTCCCTATATAGAAGCTGCCAGCACTTTTACAAACATATCCCATATGGCACAAGTGAATGGACTGCTGCAGCAAAAATTACAGGTCTCAAAATGTCTAACCACTGAGAGTCACTTTCCATTACAATATATGAGAAACATGTTATCTATGGTGTTGGAGCTACTATTAATCTGTGTGCCATAAGCAGTGTCTCTCCCATGCATCTGCAATAAATAAAAAAATGTACTTTGATTTATCTGTTAAAAAACAATGTAATATTATCCCTGTCTTTGAATATCTTTTCTACCAAGCCCTACATGTTTAATTTATACTTACCTCAAGTATTCATTAACATCAAAATGGACTTATTTTAGTTTGATGATATCATAGAATTTTGTTTTCAGTAGCATTTTTAACACCATGCATGAACATTTCAAGAAAAAGAGAAAAACACTTAAAAAGTTTCAGTAGAACATATAGAGCATGTTTTATTGTAGCATTGTAGCCCATGTGCCTTTGATTCAATCATAATTGTGGATTTTAAACCAGTTCAATTCAGAAAGCCCCCTAAAATCTGGCCTGTTTGTGGCCATCAATGAGGGAGTTGCGAAAAGTAAGATATTCCATAATCAGCAGTAACATTACTCAAAGGCATGAAAAGATCATGAAGGCAGGGGAAAGTGGCACAGTAATAATCGTAAACTGGTTTATTGGAGTGACAGGACTTACTTATGTAAGAGAAGCGCTGTTTTTTCACAGACTCAGAATATAAGCTAGATAGGCCGCACATGCAAGAAGCCACAGTCAGCATACCTTTAATGAAGCAATGGAAAAAAAGGAAAAAAAAAAAAAAAAAAGACAGACATGGAAAATACAGGTACCACAGAAAACCTGCTGAACAGAACTTAAAGAATGTTATATGAGGAAATTTTGATATGGACACTAATGGGCAGATGTATCAAGGGTCAAGTTCAAAATTCAAATTTGAGTTTTTGAGTTTTTTTATGGCCAAAACTGTCAAATTCGAATAGGGAATTGTGGAAATTCGATTACAGTTTTTGTCCCTTTAAGAACTCAAATTCGACTATTCGCCACCTAAAACCTGCCGAATTGCTGTTTTAGTCAATGGGAGACATCCTGGGATCAATTTGGAGTCGTTTGCAGCCTTCCTGAGATTCAAGTTTTTTTTCAGAGAAAAAAATTGAATCAAGTTTTTAAAACTCAAATCTAATTCGATTCGATTTTTCGGGCCAATACTATTCACCCGAGTTTAGAAAATTCTATTTGTTTTAATAAATTTCGATTGGTCGGATTTTGATTTCACAGGAGTTTATGGGAGTTTTAAAATACTCCTTGATAAATCTGCCCCTAAGTGCATAAATATGTGTAAAGAAGAGGGAAATGAAAAATATAATAAGGTACAGTAACAGCTGTACTGTCTTCATAAGCGTTCATTAACACACAAACATAATTAGTATTTATGATCTTGCTTTACTTGGAAACAGCAGAATTTTAGGGCTTTTTGTCAAGGTTCAAGAGCACCAAGGCCCAATAAGATGCAACAGTCTATGTAAGCTTACATCAGCCTTCTGGTGCTTGCCAGAGATTCAAGATAGCCAGTCAAGTCCTGACTATTTACCATATTGATATAAGCAGAGATGTGACCTGCTACATGTGTTCTCGTCTCTTCCTAACCAAAACTGCTGCTCTGGTGGGCTCTATTATAGTTAGTAAATCCTGGGTTAAACAATTATACATGCAAACCTCAGAAAAATATCTCTCAACCCTGAATCTATGTCCTACACCTTTTAAACCTAGTAAGTTCTTAGTGTTATGTGGTGGTTTTGTCTGCAGCTACTCTCATACTTTTTATAGAATCCTTGGGTTATGAAGTTTAGGACTTCTTACCTCCTGAGGGTTGTCGTGTTTTGCGTGGAGATCGTGGCTGTCTCTGATAGGGATCATTTGAGCCATATAATTCAACGGTGCTGAGGTTCAAGAGCACAGCCTTCTGGATGTAGTCAACGATTGCAATACCATTGCAGTTGCCAAAAACAACTCTGAAGGAGACAATAAAACAGGTTAGTTGCATTATTCTAGTCTGCATTTAAATAACATGTCAGTATAGAAAACCTTAAAATACCAAAATCTTTACACTATTTCTTCCCTGCACCTGTAGCTCATACTAAGACATGCCTAATAAAGGCAGATGTAAAGGATCATTTAATCTTCATGGGCTTTCCATGTATAGAAAAAAACAAATAGCAGGCCAGCCCCTCCCCCCTGAAAAGTATGCGATGGCACATGCAATATACAATACTAAGCATAAGGGGCCTATTCACTTACAGATATTAATAACATTACATCAAGTAGTCACATTTTTATCACAGGTAGGACTGTCATTATCACAAAAAGGTCAGTATTACTACACTTTTGGCCAGCAGCAATTCAAATATTCGGCTGCCCAAACTGCTTGTTATAGCTATGGATTAAAGTACAGTAAAAAGGTCCACTCCCTAAGGTATCACTGGGCTGCCCGGCCAAGTTTTAAGATTCCTATGTTTAAAGGACTAAACCCTAAAAATGAATATGATTAGAAATGCATAGGCATACTGAACCAGCCTAAAGGTTCAGTATCTCTATAGTAATAATGATCCAGGCCTTCAAACTGTCAAAGAAATTCCCATCTTGAATTCTGTTAGGAGTGTCTGAGACACGCACATGCTCAGTGGGCTTTGAGCAGCTGTTGACAAGCTACGCTTAGGGGTTGTCACAAATTATCAAACAGAAAATATGGTTTGCCTGTCATATAAACTGATGCTACAGGGCCGATTATTACACTATGCTGTTAACTGTGCTGAAAAATTACAGCAGGCAAACCACTTAATGTACCACTGCCCTAAAAAAATATTCTAAGTACCATTTGTGCTGAATATCTGCTTATTTCTAACATGATAACATATGTATGTGACAGAAAAAATTCATACTTACAACCCGTAAGCAGAGTTAATAGCCAGACTGGTTATTTGCTGTGGAGGTTCTCCGCTGACCCACACAAGCTGTGTAACTAGTTCCACTTGATAACCAGCAGATTGCTTTAAAGCAGTGCTTTTTACTCTGAAAGAGAAGTTACAGATAAAAGTAAAGATTCTGTAAATGGGTGAATATTTTTCTCAAATAATTCACCTTTTAGATTAATAAAGCGCTGTGAGTGTGGATTTCTACCATTGTGTTTGTATACAAGCATGGACAACACACTGGCAATGTTTCTCCTTCATACACGAGTGCCAACTTTAACATTTTTGAGTTTTTAGGATTTTCTTCGTGCCAGTGCAAGATTCCACCAATAATTCTACAACATTCAGCCATGCTGAAATGCTTCTGGTGAAACTGAAGCAATGGACGTTTAGCCCCACCTGTGCAAGGTTCCGTTATTATATAGCACTGACAGGTTACATGTCGCTTATCAGAGAGTATCCATCATTCACATCAATCCTGTCCCCCTATCACATTCTCACAGCCATGGTCAGTTATACCGATTAACCTGCCCTTATGCTACTTATGCTACTTTTGCATTTGGTGTTGGCCTATTTATTATTCAATTTTAAAAGAACATAAGTGTTTTTGGATGCTATTCAAAACTTCTTTAACGACATAAATAAATTCCCTTTGGATTGGCTCTCCATCTTTTCCAAGATTGGTATTAGCTCTACTCAGATGTGATAAGTACAAGTTGTGCACCACTGTGGTGGGATGTTCTCATTACATGACATTATGTGCTTAGAGAAGGGAAGCCTTACAGAAAAACAACAAAAAGTGACTCTGGAATTTAAGATTAAGTAGTAAAGGGCTAATGCTTGTAAAATGGGCACATCAGCCCTAAGTCACAAAAGGTCATTCCAAGGTTTACTTGGAATCCTATATGTCAAGTATATTCTTATAAAAAATTCTCACCTTAAACAGGGAACGTTGTCTCGAATCCCATCAGAAGAACTGCTGCTTGTGGATGGATGTGATTGAAAAACAATAGGTTGGGAGTTGGGTCCTCCACTGGGTGTTGGCACTTGTTCAATATCAGGGGACTCTAAATCATTAATTTCATAGAGCAACCGAACTTCAAGCATCTTCAAGCCAAATAACAGACAACAAGACACCTTATGAATAGTTTAAACATTGTACCTGTATGTTTAGCATTAGATATTTTAGGTCAAATTACAATAAAGGTGCAATCCAAGATTTCCAATCCCTTTGCATAATACAGCATTTTTGAAAGGAGCAATAGCATTTTAGTTTCCATAAAATATTTTAATTATTTACATTTTCAGCATTTTAAGTTACATATTCTAAGAGTGGTTTTAAGTAAATAACTACCTGTATTTTAGGTCTATAAATCTATCTTTCTATCTATTCTAGACTATGTGTCTCTCATTTTGACCCCAGCTCTATGCTCCACAAACCAGCTCACTTCTTTGGTGGCTCCCTAGTTTCACCTCCCTCAGGCGAAAGAAGGTTAGTACAGCACACTAGTAAGCATCCAAACTAGTAGAAGTTTAGAGGGCTAAGATTCTGTTAGCATACAGAAAACACATTCAGCCCCTCTAGGCATAACTTCCATTACTCAGCAGAAATGATTTAACAGGACTATGATGAAAGAGCAACAGGAGTCCCAGATAAACTTCTTAGCATAATTAATGTTCAATGGCACAAGAGATCTATTTCATTCATACAGAGCATATGTATACAGAAATATTAATTTATTTCAGTATATTGTAAATTGAAGCTCCATTACCAGAATTCATTGAATAAGAAGCACAAAAACATAGCAAGGCTGCTTACCAAACACAGGTGATGAATTGCACAAATGTCAAAAGCATCCAAGCAATTAGTCACCTACAAATAAAATCAGCCACCTAAAACCTGGTGAGCTTTTTATTTTGGGGGGAACAGGCAGAAACAAAATCCTGAACACATGTGAGAAATCATTTCTGCCATTTTCCAGCTTTGATATTTTTCCTGCTACATCCAAATGTCATTATCTTTGTAATTGTGTTGTTCCCTAAATAAATCAGCATCAGAATGATGTGACATATGTTTTGTAAAATATGAATGTAAAAAAAATACTGCCAAATAGTGACATCACTCATCACTAGCTGAACATTCCATTTAGAAGGCAATAACACTGTAACCACGTATACATGAAATAACACAGTACACATCAATTGCAGGAATGGGGTTAGAGCACATCAGAATCCTTACCGAGATGACCTCTGTTGTAACTTCCTGTTTGCTGAATCTGTAAATGATGATGTGTGCTGAAACTCCCGCCACACAAAGCACCCTGCTCTCTGGGCACCAGGAGATCATCTGTATGGCATACGGGTCTTCATCTACAATGTCTGTGCTTGGCTTGTCGTCTTTGTTTCGAGATTTCTCAAAAACCTTTGCTGTCTTCAACTTGTACAGAACTTGCATCGTTACTACAATAACAACAAAATACTCAGAGAATAATATGCCCGCATCAAGCATTTTATTTTGCTCATTCCTAAATGGCAAACTATGGAGCTAAGCTAACATTCAGCACAATAAAAGGACATTCCCTTAGTTTACAATGTTTTGGGCATAAAGAGCCCACGAAAGCATCAATTAATAAACAATAAGTTAACATTAGCATTTAGTAAAGATGACCAAATCATGCAGTATTTTAACATGGATTTTTATTTTGCTCTTATTTGCAAAATATAGGTATGGGATCTGTTATCTGGTTACATCAGTAGCTGGGCTGGTGATATAGGGGATGGGGCTGTTGATGTGGCGATCAGCGACTGGCTGATCAACCATGTCATTATTTTTCAATGTCATGTCTGGATTTCCAGACAGGAAGGTTTCACCTGGACAGCCCTTCCAAATACCAAGCTGTCCCCATAGGATCCAATTTATCCAAATTTTTATAAATTATTTCCTTATTCCTAATTATTTTATCTGTAATACTTAAACAGTTGACTATTAAAATTTAAAAAAAAAATACTATATAATATGTTTCCCATCAATCCCCTAAGGTAAAACAGCATACATGGAACAAACCTTTCTTTTAAAATTATGACTTGTGGTAGTTTTAATATTTTTAATAGACTAAGGTATTGAGGATATGATGAAAAGATCTTTATATTTACATATTGTATTTATATGTGTAATATACCTTTAAGAATCACATAGTGTGTATTGTTTAGTAATTAAGGGAGCTATAAAGTTGTGTCTAGTAAAAAAAACCTGAGGAAGTGCCTTAAGGGCACGAAACGCGTCAGTGTTGAAAAACGTGTTTTGAGAAATCTGTAATATCGAGTATGAAATACTTAAACAGTACCTTGTACATGATCTAAACTAGGATACCATTATTGGAAGCAGACCCAGTCTTTTGGGTTTATTTATTGGTTAAATGATTCTCTAGTAGACTTAAGGTATGAAGATCCATATTGCAGAAAGATCTTTTATCCAGAAAGCCCCAGGTCCTGAGAATTCTGGATTGAAATATTTCATTTAACAGGCCTTGGGAGAAGTTCTCTTTTGCTACTTATGACAGCATAGCATCAGTGGAATGAAGGTTAACTGGTTGTAACTCATTGAGTTTACATTCTCAAGGCACTAAACGTATTTGTGAGACGTTTGATTCTTCTGAAGCCAGACACCAAGAACAAGTCACTCCCATAGACTATCAGGAACCAGCAATGGTTTCTGAAAGTGGTTTGTGCACTTGTACTTGATGTCAGGTGTAAGACAGCCCAGTATCTGCCATCAGTAAGAGCAAACTTCAGGCCATTCTCTGTACCTTGCAAATTATGGTGCTTCCTAAAAATGCAAGTGCACGACTTCCCCAATGGCTATAGCACTGCCAAACCATAGACAGCGCAGCATTCACGGTTCTACTCCATTCTGTGAATGCAAAAAGCTGAGTCTCTAGGTTCAACTTCCGACTGGGCACTTTGAGCCAGTTTTTTTTTTTTTTTTGCTGTTTTTTTCAATTTGCCACTGCCAAACACTATAAATAGCCACTAAAAGGCTATGGCAGCTAAGCTTATTTCTTAATATCCACCAAGAACAAAGCAGCATACAATGTCTTCCCTATGGCTCTATTTCATATATAAGTAATATGTTCATGACAAAAGCCATTAAGGGGAGTACCCTAAAGGATGTCCAACAATTCAAAATTGTTCTCATGTATCAAAACTTTCCCGACTGTTGGCACCCTACTTCTTCTAACCAGTGCTTCCATCCCTAAAGCATTAGGTGAAAAGAGCACATACTTACTTGCTGAAGCATCCCAAAATTTGATTGAACCATCTGCATGGCTGAGAAGAGAAATTTGGAAAAATGCATTTACAAGTTACTATGACACACAGCAATTGTAAGGCTAACATTGCACGAATAAATACAAACATTATTTAGACAAGGATTGCACTGATGGGGTTTTGAAATTAAGACAAACCAAAAAAAAAACTTGAAACTCAACTTTACATTTAAAGCGGTCTTAAAGGGACAATTATATTTATGTGACAGAAAGAAGCAACCAGGAATTTACATTAAAATCTGCCCCAGTACCCTCTGATCTCCTTTTATTTGTATTCACTTGTCTCATGGCTACCTCCCTAACGGCTGTGTTGAAGTATGATTTATGCACTACATACATAAATGCACAATTCCCCACTGGTTGCAGCTTTGCTCATTAGAACAGGTTAGAAAACAAATAAGAATTAGCACATTAGAATGTTGGGAAGGTAATTAAGGGTTTTAGCAGGCTTATATTTTGCCTCTTTCAATCTACTTTAATAAATAAGTATGTGACACAAACACAAATTAAAAGTGGAATTAATATGTGCCTTGGGTGGTGATAATTCCTGGGCTCCCTGTGCATGTTGTACATGCACTTAATGAATTACACAATACTGTTTCTGGCAGTGTGCCCATCAGAAATAATGTCATTTACAAACATAATGACTGAGGAATAAAAAGGGGATATCCCCCGTTATGCTGGAAATTTAGGGGGAAATGCTTGCAGAGCAATAGGCATGTGCATTGCTTATTGGTAAATCACAGTACAGTGATCTTGTGAGGAAGAATAAAATTCTGTGTAAGCAGGTTCTCCAGGGAGCCCCCCTTGATTTGGGTGGATTCTGTACTCAAGTTTGCAACCAATCAAAATATTTATATACGCAACGTGCATAGAATGTCGTTGCACAGACATGAGTTGGATGCATAATACAAGCACCCCAGGAGGAAGGAATTGATAATTCCTTCCCATCCCCTTTTTAAACTCTTTCAACTAATATAGAAGCTGGCATATCTAACAATTATTCCTCTCTCTCATTTAGGCAACAAATGCAAGATGCTGCATAAATAGTGCATTTAGCAGAGCATGAGATTATACATGAATGTTTAGTAGAGAGAACACAAAAGTAGGGATGCACCGAATCCAGAATTCGGTTTGGGATTCGGCCTTTTTCATCAGGATTCGGATTCAGCCGAATCCTTCTGCCCAGCCGAACCGAATCCTAATTTGCATATGCATATGCAGGGAGGGAAATCACGTGACTTTTTGTCACAAAACAAGGAAGGACATTTTTTTCCCCTTCCCACCACTAATTTGCATATGCAAATTAGGATTTGGTTCGGTATTCTTTCGCGAAGGATTTGGGGGTTCGGTGCATCCCTACACAAACGCAATATTAGTCATTGGAATGTACTTTGATATGTGGCTGTCTGGTGCAGATATATATATATATATATATATATATATATATTTATCATTGAAGTATCAGTATTAATTAATGAACACACAAAATGACATGGTTAAGTTACTCAATGCCATGCAACATACCCTGTGATAATTATTTCAGGATAACTTTGCGTGCCAACACCCCAATTACCACCACTGATGGGCCATTCCTACAATAGACAGCAAAAGCAGATTAGTGGTTAGGGTGGGTGAATACACATTCATGTGTCAAAAATAATAAAAAAAAGAAAACCAGTACATACCTTTTTACTGTAACCTTGTCGCTTTTGCTTGGCCCCAACTGAGTAAAGTGCAGGGATAAGGTCCACAGGGCAGTCAGCAAAGTACTCGCAGCATGTGACAGGAGACTCGTGTATACTCAGGGGATATGGGTTTTCAAATATAGGATATCTGCCATTAAAAAATAATTTCAAACTGTACAGTATATTATTCTTTACTGATCATGATCATAAAAGTAGCAGCACCTGATGTACTGTAGCTTGGTACACATGGTACAGCCACTTATGTGATTTGTTAGATATTTCCTCAGGGTATTTCAGTGGGATCTGGTGGTTGGGTTGGCCTGAACACCACTCTGCATCCTATTCACAAGGTGCAAGACTAATTTTATATTAGACCACCAAAACTTATTACCACCTTCTGCCAAAGGGCCTGTGATGACTGCATCCTCCAGGGAACACAGCAGGGGTGTTAGTATGCAAATTACTACACCACCAAAATAACAAAGCTCTGTGCCCACCCTGAGTTGCAAAAACTAATATATAAGAGATATATGGCTGCAATCAT
Source organism: Xenopus laevis (assembly GCF_017654675.1). Lineage (NCBI taxonomy): Eukaryota > Metazoa > Chordata > Amphibia > Anura > Pipidae > Xenopus > Xenopus laevis. The sequence goes on from NC_054380.1 coordinate 40,403,038, forward strand.
GTATGAAAGCATGGCCCTGGTATCATATTAAATCAGTAACCTAATAATATGCTTTTGAATGACAGAAACGTTTGCTCTTTAAACCAGCTAACATTTTCTTTCAAAAGGGTAAACACGTAACTTGGCCTATAAGAATTTTCTTGGCAGAGAAATTATAGAACTTTTGGCCTATACATTGTAGAGCTAAATTGAGTTCATTAAACCATGTATTATTAATGTATTATTACAGCCAATCAGCATACATTTACAACTGGGTGTTTAAGCTTACTAGTGAATAATAATACAATTACTATAGCTAGTGAAACTGTTTTACAACAGTTTCTTTGACAGGGGGCTCCCACTATCTTGCAACAGAAAACACATGAACTTTCATACTTTTCTGCGCATAAGAAAATGACAAATTTGTACTGTACACAGTAAGCACTTACCCATTTTGTGCAAGATCTATAACAACTAAATCTTTTTCTAGAAGTACAACAACAGCATATGGTTCCTGGAAATCTAAAAAGAGAAAGTTGCAGGGTATAAGCATAACAAAAAAGTCTTACCGTGTTTATGGGTTAAATAAAAAGGAATGGCTTAAGCCCTAACCTTAGACCCTGGTCTGGTGCTGATCTTTGCTGAAAAATGCCCCAGCCTGGGTGCTATAGTAGGGGGTGTTGCAGCACCATCTTACTGTTCTGGTTTTAAGCATGCACAAAATTTCAGCTTTTAGTTCTAAGTTCCAATGGAGCATATGCACACCATGGAGGGAGAATTAAAGGGACCAGAAGCAAGAAGGTGGCACATCTCTCCTTACAACAGTACCCCTGGCTGGTTTTGTTTTGTGCAAATCGGTGCACAGGCTCGGTCTGGAGTCTGGAGGTTAGTAATAACTATCACTGAGGGGTAACCTAACGAATTGCCTAATAGATTGCCACATCCTAGCGATAAAGGTATTCCTGGTCCTTTAAGCAGGTTTAATAAAAGCATTAAAAAAAAAATACTTGCCTTCTGACTGCAAAGTCATTGCAGTCTACCATTACCAAGTGTCATTTTCAGAATTCATTAAACTTGAAATGTTTGATGCATGGCAGGAATTTACTATTAAAACATAAGCTTCAATGATAAACTCAAGTCAGCAGTTCAACGGTGTACATAGTTCCTTCTCCCCAAACATCAGAGGAATTCATACTTTGGTAGCCCATACTTGTATCTTGGGTATTCTGATTGAAAGGTATATTCCACATCATTCTTAACACACCAGCATTTATGGTATTCTCTGTGTACAGGGACCAACTAAGGTTTTTTTTTCCTGTTGTAGCAACACAATAATGCAAGCCGTGACCAGAACAGTTGATTAATAAAGTTGTGGTCAGATGGCATGGTACCAATAAAAAGAGCAAAATGAGTCAATAATGGTACATTAAAAAATACTGTTGTCTTATCAGAAGCCATCAGTGAGTATAATGCATAATCAGTCTCCTATACGGTAGGTTAAGGCTCTAACTAGATCAACCGATTTGTTTTGTGTACATTTAAAGGAAATATCAAACGGAAATTAAGTCATCTAAAAGGAGAGAACAAAAACAACAACACTGACTAGTTACAGATTAAAAAAAAAAAAACAAACATATTTTTTATGATTTTGCTGTCTAAACTGAACAGCATTTTATAGTTTTTCATGATAATTTGCCCACTGGAGGGCACTGCTGGATGAGGTTTCTCCCATCAGTGTCGTTCTTTGCTGTGAATGATTACAAAAAATGTAGATAAATAATAAAGTCTTACCTATGGCAAGGTGTTTTACAGAACATACATAGAAAAATAAAGTTCATATAAACTCTGCCTTTAAGTGGATAGGCATGCCAGCAATTAATATTTCAACTAAGGGCCAGGAGATATTGCAGAGCTTCTAGAAGTTCTTTACATAAATGTATTCTCATTCTTTTGTTTATAAGAAAAAGTCAGAAAGTCCAATTATAGAAGTCTTCCGCTTTGTTATTTTTTTGGAAACCTGATTCTGCAGTGAGATCCAAACCAACTGAGATTGTATAATAGTGTTGTACCCTTCATTCACCTAGAAGTCAGGCAGTCATGGTCACTTCCCATTCTAGCTACTGGGAGGAATCATGCGGCTTATGACACAATGGAATCCATATATCTACAGAAAGCTGATTTGTATGTTTCCAAGCAATAATGTGCTATGAACAAAGATTTAAATCCAAACATTAAAAAAATGTATTTCATAATATGAGGTTGTATGGATCAGTCATATTTATTCAATGATTTAACTGAATCCTCAATGTTGTATATATATAACAGTGCACTTTAAAATAGTGTCAAATAATGTGCAATAACAATAAATTTGTATCCTTACAGAGCATTCGTTTTTTTGAGATTTGGCAAAGATGGCGAATAATTAAAAAACAAATTAAAAAAAACGCTAATTGAAATATTTAGCAGTGGCGTAACTAGAGTGCACCAGGTTCCCGTGCAAAACAATCTTCAGAGGGGCCCAGCACATTCCGATCCCCATCCTCCCACCCACTTCCTGCCCCCACCTACTGCTCATCCTGACTCCACCCACTCCCACCCCAACTTCTTGTTGGCTATAGAGGAAGCAGACCCGGCAGTCCGGGCCCCACTGCGACTGCGGGGTCTGTTTCCTCTATAGTTACACCACTGATATTTAGAATTAGCCATTCTATATCATACAAAAAGTTGACTTACAAAGGTGAACCACCCTTTTAAGCAAATTTCCCTTTGCTCCAAAATAATCCTATTAGATTCATTTAATGCTTTTTAGTAGTTTTCGGGTATGTCAATCTAAATTACAGGGGAAAAAACATAAAAACCTCAGGTCCCAAGCATTCTGGATGATAGATTCCATAACTGTACAGCAAATAAGATAAGAATCAAATGATAACGACTTATCATTCAGGCATCCAAAATTTGGAAACTACATGTTTAACGGAAAACAGTCAATTATCTTCACAACATTCAAAACTTATATCCATTGGCAAAATGAATTGGTGATCTAGTTTATATCTTCAAGACTTACCATTTGGATAGGGAGTTTCACAGAGGGTTAGGAAATCTACAATAGGATAATCCATTTCCAGGACAGCAGTGCTTTTCCCATGCATTACAGTTAAGCAAGGTCTTCTTCCAACAGTATCATATGATAAGCCACCCGAAAGGATGATAAAAGGATCCCTGAAAGTAAAAGCAAGAAAAGTTACGATTTGGGAAAGAGTGTATGGTGTATATACTACATGATCACAGAGGGACAGCTACAGACAGAGGTGCAGATCCATGAAGTTCCAAGTCTAACAAGGAACAAGGTGTTCTGACTGATAACTGGTGATCAGATTACACTCGCTTAAAGGAGAAAATACCTATGTATAAACACATCTCAGAAAAATTTATGGTAGCCTAAAGTAGAGCATAAAAACACTGTGAACCATGAGAAATTAGCAGAGTGGCACATTTCATACAATGATGTTAGCCAATGATGTTATAAAAGACTATATACAGCATACCTCCCAACTGTCCTGTTTTTAGAGGGACAGTCCCTCTTTTGACAGCTCAACCTGCAGTCTCTCATTAGTACTGGAAAGTCCTGATTTTCTCTGCACTGAACAGCCAGAAAAAGAAACAAAGTTTCTAACTTAATTGGCTTTTGGCAGAGAGCCCAGAACAGCCACAAAAGAAGATTAGATACATTTGTAACAATTCAAATGTATCTAGATAAGCAATCTAGATAAGCAAATAAGTAACTGTAACAGTATAAGGTAACAGGTCCCTTGGGTAAAGTTAGACTCACAGCTTAAAGGGCAATTCATCTTCATTAGCAAAACTGTAATAACACTTTTATAACCTGCAAAATTTTGTAAAATGAACATGGTAATTAGGGGCTGTGGCCACAAAAATGGGTGTGGTCAGCATGGCAAATTTTTTGTCCCTCTTTTTATTTCCAAAATGTTGGGAGGTATGTATACAGGACCACATATGCAAATATAGGTAAAAACATGCAGAGTTACCACTATATTCTGCACTTGATACTGTTGCAAATGTTGCCCTAGGATATCTGACCCCTGTGATCTGATTTTTTGTTTTTTAATAAATGCAGCTAGAATATGAGTAATACACCACAAAACGATGAAAATGAAGAATAAGATTTCAACACATCTTTGATCAACTTAAAGGGTTACTGTCATGGGAAAAAAACATTTTTTCAAAACGAATCAGTTAATAGTGCTGCTCCAGCAGAATTCTGTACTGAAATCCATTTCTCAAAAGAGCAAACAGATTTTTTTTATATTCAAATTTGAAATCTGACATGGGGCTAGACATATTGTCAATTTCTCAGCTGCCCCAAGTCATGTTACTTGTGCACTGATAAACTTCAATCACTCTTTACTGCTGTACTGCAAGTTACAGTGATATCACCCCTCCCTTTTCCCCCCCAGCAGCCAAACAATAGAACAATGGGAAGGTAACCAGATAGCAGCTCCCTAACACAAGATAACAGCTTTCTGGTAGATATAAGAACAGCACTCATTAGTAAAATCCCATGTCTCACTGAGACACATTCAGTTACATTGAGAAGGAAAAACAGCAGCCTGCCAGAAAGCATTTCTCTCCTAAAGTGCAGGCACGTCTCATGACCAAGGGCAGCTGGGAAATTGACAAAATGCTCTTTTGAGAAATGGATTTCAGTGCAGAATTCTGCTGGAGTAGCACTATTAACTGATGCGTTTTGAAAAAACATGTTTTCCGATGACAGGATCCCTTTAAAATAGTTCATAAAACACTATGGGCATTGGGAGCCATTTACTAACAATCACATTTTTCCACATATAGCAAAAATTTTGTGGTTTTCTCATATTTTTAGAAAAGAGCTAAAAGAAAAGAGATTTATCAAGTGAAAAAATACGAAAGCCTTTCATGCCAAGTAAAAGCTGTTGGAAAGGTGCTGTCAGGAATCACCAAGAATCAAACCCTGGCCTTAGTGTTTGGACAAAGAGTGAGCCACTGGGGGGTCTTAGTGCTTATGCTGGACACTGCCCTGGACAAACTTTTAATAATGTTTCTTGCAACTCCATTACCTCGGCTTGCCTTATTAACAGCATGTGTTATCATTCAAACAATCAAGGCCTTTTATAAACCTGTCCCTGACCAGTGATCCTGGCTTGATCATCTGAGCTCCTGAGCCTGATCCAGTATCTTACTTCTGTGATTCCTGACACATGATTCCTGGTTCCTGTGATCCCTGTCTGGTTCTGTGTGCGTTGCCTGTTTCCCTTGCTCCTGTTCCCACCTGGTTCCCTATTCCCGTCTTCTGTGGACTCCCTGGTTTGACCTTCGGCCTGTTACTCGACCCTGCTTGACTGCTGCCTGCCACTGACCTTGCCTACCATTCGGACATTGCTAGCCAACCCTGACCTTCTCAGCCTGTTACTGGATTTGCTCTGTCTCTACCCAGACCTGTTTTTGGTTTTTCATTTTGCACTCCTGTTTAATTGTTTTCATTCTAACTATTAAACCTCCTTTACTTTATCATGGCTTCTGCTGTTAATCCTGCAGTAAATGGGTGTTATCTGGGTTACCCAGCATAAAGGCTTCAAACTGCTGGACATTCACCAGCATTCAAAAATGACAGGTGCTATACAAGTTAATGGGAGGAGTGCTGATCCTATTGCACCAGTTTTAAACCTAAATCAGAATGTTAGAGATTTTTTTCTGCTACGAATCGTCTGAAAAATTGAGGTTTTCGTGGTATTTGCACGTTTTTTCCATTCATACTTTTTTCATTTGGAACTTTCCATCAATTTAATTTTATATTCTGTAGAACTGTGAATGGCTTTTGAGCCCTGTTTAACTTCCTAAAGTTTTTATTTTATATGATGTGATCCTGATGAATGGCCATATATATATATATATATATATATATATATATATATATATATATACTTCTACCAGTGCATGATATCAATAACTAAGGAAAGAATAAAAAAACATTTTACTAAATCTGTCTCATAATTTGTCAAAATTGTTGCTGAGTTCATAAGTGAAAGAGAAGAAAGCAAAAATCTAACAATAAACAGACACTAGAACTAAAGATTAACACATAAGTGAACCCATGCAAGTAACTATAGAAATAACATAGAAATTCTGAACAATAAATGAGTTTTCCAGATCTATCCAACCATCGCTGTGAAACAGTCTAGTTTAGTTATGCATGGGTGATATAAAGTGATGGGAAATGTTATACTTTTCAAACAACTAACTAGCATTGTGCAGACCCAGTGACAGGATGTATGGTAAATATTACAGTAAATAATAAAAGAATATCGTCAATTTGCATGATGGCTAAACATTTCTTAATGATATTGGCAGCTTTAGGGTTCCCAAAGTGTTCTGTGTCAATTGTGGGAACAACCGTGCACATAAAGAATCAGACGCAGATGCCATTTCAAGTTTAAAATCCATCACTTGGTCATTTCAAATCGTGGCATTATATTGAATCTTGCTCACTGCTGGTTGCTCTGGCATTGAAAAAGGTTCCCTGTTTTACTTCACTAATTCTTTATGCTATATCTTGAAAGCTTCTATTACTGGAAGGGTATGGAAACACATGGCATGCTGAAGGAGCTGAATGTTCATCTAGCAGAAGCCTGATCAGCCGCGTTTGACAGGAACAAATAGAAAGTGGAAAGTAAATGTTAGCAGCATGCACATTTTATCAAACCACTGGTGGCTATTTCCTTACTGTGCATTTATAACTAATTTAGGATTTTTGACAGCTAGCCATTAGCACACTTTTCTTACAAGCTTGCTTTAGGTACACAAACCCCATATGAAGGTTTATAATGTAAACAGAAGCAGAAAAATAAACACTTGGAGAATACAAATGAGGCTTGAAGATCACAAGGGTGAAGAACAACATAGAATTATTGAAAAGGTTAAACCTAATGGGTTGGGATTTTTAGGTTTGAGATTGTATAGGCCCCCATAATTAAAGTTTATAAGATAGATGTGTTTAGTTAAAGTGCGTAAACATATTATACCTATTTCATACGTTAAATTATTCTCTAACAATAATGTTGAAATATAATTTATTAAGATCTTGAGATTAAATTGTCTTGCACAGATGCCCCTGTAGGGGCCAAGTAATGTAAATCAGGCAACATTTTTCTTCTACAGGTATGGGATATGTTATCCGGAAACCCATTATCCACTAAGCTCCGAATTACAGAAATGCCATCTCCCATAGACTCCGTTATAATCAAATAATCCAAATTGTAAAAAATGATTTCCCTTTTCTCTGTAATAATAAAACAGTACCTTGTACTTGATCCAAACTAAGATATAATGAGTCCTTATTGGAAGCAAAACCTTCCTATTGGGTTTAATTAAAATTTACATGATATTCTAGTTGATTTACGGTACCAAGGTCCAAATTACGGAAAGATCCGTAATCCGGAAAACTCCTGGTCACAATCATTCTGGATAACAGATCCCATACCTGTACATTACATGCTGTTGAGGATTGTGAAACTATTGAAATGGGTTTTTAGTAAGCCCAATTATGTATTCTGAACTCGTTACATTGTTATTCTTCCTATACAATGTCTTTGGGAGATCTCATCCACTCATATAGCTTTAAATACCATATGTATGCTGATACTATGCAAATATATTACTCAATCCCTTCATTAACAGCAGAAACTGACACTCATATCTCTAATTGCCTCCTAGCAATCTCTAACTGAAAGAATCAACGCAGTCTCAAAGTGGACCTAACAAACCTGAACAGATCATTTTTGTCCTAAACCTGGTCCTTCCATCACTTTTCTACCACTTTTCTATTTCTATTGATGGCATGCTTATCAACCTTGTCCACGCAGCACATAGTCCGAGGGTAGTTTTTGATCATAACTGATCATAACCGCACAGTCAAAACCTGTCATTGTTCTACACAGTACAAGTATGGGATCTGTTATCCGGAAACCAGTTATCCAGAAAGCTTCAAATTATGGAAAGGCTGTCTCTCATAGACTCCATTATAATAAAATAATCCAATTTTTTAAAAATGGTTTCCTTTTTCTCTGTAATAATAATAATAATAATAATAATAAAACAGTACCTTGTATTTGGTCCAAACCAATATATAATGAACCCTTATTGGAAGCAATACCAGCTTATTGGGTTTATTTAAAGTTGATTTTTTTAGTAGGCTTAAGGTATGAAGATCCAAATCATGTAAAGATCCATTATCCAGAAAACCCCAGGTCCCAAGCATTGTGGATAACAGGCCCCATATCTGTATTGCCAAAATTCATCCTATTTTCTCGCAAGCAACCACAAAGATGCTCATCTATGCCCTTATCATATCTCATCTAGACATGCTATTAACTAGGCTATCTAATTGTTATCTGTTTTCACTACAGTCTGCCTAAATTCCACTGCTTAAATTTTACTCCTCTCATAAGTAAGCACAGACCTCTGCACATCCATAATTCTTATCATGGCTAACTATTAAGCAAAGAATAACTTCTAAATCCTTTCTTGAGGTTTACAAATCTCTTAATTCCTTTGCACCTCATTACATCTCCATATCTCCCAACTGTCCTGTTTCGAGCGGGACAGTCCTGATTTTGACATCTCAACCCGCAGTCCCGGGTTTTTTACGGAAATGTCCCGACTTTCTCTTTGATCTCCTGCACTGATCAGCCAGAAAAAGATACAAAGTTTCTAATTTAATTGGCTTTTGGCATCTCTGCCAGAATAGATACTTAGATACATCTCTGCCCAGAATAGATACTTAGATACCTTTGTAACAATTTAAGATAACCAGGTCTCTTGGGGAAACTGATTTGCAGCTTAAAGGGCAATTCACTTTCATTAGCAAAACTGTAATAATACATAAAAACCAAAGAAATGTGTTCAAACTTTAATAACCTGCCAAATTTTGTAAAATGAACATGGTAATTAGGGGGTGTAACCATAAAAGTGGGCATGGTCAAAAAAAATGTACCCCCCCCAGTACGGGAAATCTTTTTTGTCCCTCTTTTTATTCCCAAAATGTTGGGAGGCATGCATCTCTTCTTTTGTGTCTCCATACATTCCTGCCCGACTTTGTTCAGGACAGGGACCTCCTTAAATTTGTCTATTTAATACTCTTGTATGTTACTATCTCGAATTTTATTATTTTATTGACCCCTGTTTGCTCTAAAAATGTTTTTTTACTACAGTACTATGCAATTCTGCCTGCACAAGTGATGCATTTTTTATGAATTACAGAAAGGCCACCAATCCATAGACTCTATTTTATCCAAATAATACACATTTTTTAAAATTATTTCCTTTTTCTCTGTAATAATAAAGCAGTACCTTGTACTTGTAATATTTACATGATTTTCTAGTAGACAAGGTATGGATATCCGAATTACAAAAAGACCCATTATCTGGAAAACCCAGGTTCCGAACATTCTAGATAACAGGTCCATAACTCTATAAAACTACATTGTTTGTATCTTGTTATGGAACACTACTTAACTCCACAATATTGTCTGAAAAGTGAAAATGAAGTAATTCATTATTTTGTGCATGTTTATGGAAATTAGAATCGGTGCAGAATAATAATGGCTTCATTTTTTTTTTTACTTTTAGCCAACTCCAAAAGATAGCAGGTAACAGATATACTGTACATAGCTGGAAAAGTTTCCCATAGGAAGAAGATTAATAAAAGTCTAATCTAATGAAATAAGTCCTCTTAACTAGCAATAAGAAAATTAATTAAAAAAAAGGTGGGCTCCCCTTATGCAGAAGGAAATACCTAGCTACCGCTTTCCATTATTTTAATAGGTGGGTTAAGTGCCATTCTGGTGCTCCTTTATTCCACGGAAAGCATATAGTTATTTTGGAACACAGAGTTGAGAGTACTCAGAACTGGCTCCACTGATAATTTATAATTGGAAGGTCTCAATCACAGTATATATAGCAAATGGCAAAAATAAAAAACACAAGGGCAGTTGGAAGCTCTGGTATTTTGGAATACAAGTACCTTAATGAACTGCATCAATATGCTCTCTCTGCATCCATTTTAGAGCACCCGCACTTGTGGATAGATTCAAGAATGAACCCTATGGATGCCTGCATTTCTCATATTTCTTTAATTCACAAAGAAAAACACAAATTAAATCATAAAATAATTTGACTTTCTCAAAAAAGCTGATCTGTGGATTGCTGTAAAGGTCTAAGCCTAACTTTCTAATGGCCTAGATGGCATTAGTTAATGCTGAGGAAATACGACAAATGGGGGAATGTAATAAGTGTCGTTAGTGCAAAAAAAGTTTACAGACACCTTTGCAAACTTTAGTGACATTGTTGCGTCCAATTACAGATCTCTACGACTTCCTCTCAAAGTTAGCGGCCAAATAGCTGTTGCAAACATTCGCAGTTTATGTAATAAAATGTTACAATCGCAAGGAGTTTTTGGAGACACTACCCTTTGCTCAGCTATAATGCGCAATTTAAAATTCACCAGTGAATGTTTTTTCATTGCGAGCAGCACTAAACATTTTAAGTAACACTTGCGATTTTAATTACATCCCCCCATAGTCTTCAGTAGGGATGCACAAATCACCTTTTTTGGATTCAGCCGAACCCCCAAATCCTTCGTGAAAGATTCGGCCGAATAACGAACAGAATCCGAACCCTAATTTGCATATGCAAATTAGGGGTGGGAAGGGGAAAACATTTTTACTTCCTTGTTTTGTGACAAAAAGTCACACAATTTCCCTCCCGTCTCTAATTTGCATATGCAAATTAGGATTTGGTTCGGCCGGGCAGAAGGATTCGGCAGAATCCGAATCCTGCTGAAAAAGGCCAAATCCCAAACCGAATCCTGGAATCCTAATCTTCTGTATGTTGAGATCCAAAAATGAAATCCAAAGCCACAACTATAATAAATTTCCTAGCACCCAAAACAATGATGTAAATAGAGTGTGCACACTCATAATCAGTGGGCCCCACAGCAAATAAATTTTAAGGCCCTATATATATATAAATTGCTCATTAATTAGGACCTCATTGGGCCCCCTATTCCCCCTGGGCCCCCTGCAGCCGCAGGGTCTGCTTCCTCTGGAGTTACACCCCTGCTCACAATGCATCAAAAATGCTTTTTGATAACTAAATTCTAAACACCCCACATGATTAAAAAGCATCCTCTTTTAAAAAGGAGCATAGGTAACACCAAACAGTCCATAACAGTTCTCTATTTGTTTTTGTTTTTTTAATTCCCAACATCTCCTTTTATTTTATCTATGATTTTCATCACATTTTCTCTTCTTTGTTTCTGTTATTCCATTCAGTTGTCACCAATTTTCATTGTGTTTTGAAACGGCTTTTCATATGCTGCACTATATAATAAAGGCAATTTTACAGCTCACTGGTTACATCATTATGTTGCATGGCCTGACAGCAAAGTAATATATCTGATTTTTTACTCTCTCTTTCTTGTGAAAAATTTCAACTGCAAAATTTCCAAATAAATTATTGTTAAATCATTTATACTAAACAAACAACAATGCAATGTGAAAGCCTTTGGAAAACATGTTCTTGGAAGGCATTATATAATTTTATTCTTTTACAGTTGTGCTCTGTGTTTTGATTGAGCCCAGGTGCTTGTTTGCTCAATATACCCATGTTACATGTGCTCCTTCTAGTAATTCAGGACACTGCAAAATAAAATACTGACAAAACATTTTGAAACATTTAGATGGATTCTGCGTTGCTTTGCACATACGTATACAGTACCATTCATTGCCATTGTTAATTAGTTCTTTGGATCAAATAGAAAGTGCTTTATTATTATTATTATTAATAATTACTATAATTATTACAGAGAAAAAGGAAATAATTCTTGAAAGTTAGCCTTATTTGCTTACAATGGTCGCCACAGGAGATGGCCTATAATTCTGAGTTTTATGAACAACGGGTTTCTCTAGATGAGGGACCCCATGCCGTCACTATGGACTTATTTAGGTAGTCACAAATTGTCAGCAAAGCCCATGACCAATAATTGTGCTGTACAATTACAGATCTTTTTCTAATTTATATGTAGCATACATACCAATTATTCATCCAATTAACATATTGTGACTGAAATACTTTGACACGTACAGTTCTGGATGGGAAGTGATCATCCCATAACTTGGAGTACTAACAGATTGCAAGCTCAGCTGCCATCTTAGTTTCTGCTGTAGTCTTTTAGAGGTAAAAAATGGTTAAAAATAAGAATTTTACATTTAAATGGTACATTATGGGTAATGCTTTTTTCAGAGCTTTCCAGATAACATATCCCATAAGTGTGTATATTTATATATACATTACATACATTATATATATTACAACCTGTGTACAGAATAGTGGAAACATAAATTAAATGGCGGAAAAGAGATACGGGAAGTAGCAGTACTTTCTATTTTTTTTTTTAATAATTTTTCCAAATCTGGATTTTTAGTGTGAAAAAAAACTCGAGATTTATTATACCCCTAGGCTGCAAAAAGTCTGAAAAGAAAAAGTCTGAATCAGAAAATACTCCATCTTCAACCTGTTGAGGTCCTGTAGAAGTCAATGGCAGAGGTCCTATTTGGAATTTGAAGATGTTATTGTCTGTGCTGGGTTTCGTACGATAATCTGAACAACTCGGGCTTTTCTGCCGATTTGACAGAAATTCAGACTTCCGTGCTTCAGATCCGAAAAATTAGGATTTTTCGCATGTCAATCAAAAAAAAAGTCACTTTTTTTGTTAATTAATGAGAAAATTTTGGATTTTAGTAAATAACCCCATTAATGTTCCTGTGACTGGTGTTTCAGTCTAGCAACTCAGTAATCCAGGTGCAGATTCTGAACACTTTGCTACATTAGTTGATACATTTTTTATTATTTGCAATATCAGCAAATATTGTATCAATTCTGAAAGCTGCCTTTAATGACGCTCAGGGATTCTGAACAGCAGGGTTAAAGATAATAAATGTATCAACTTATATAAATGTATCATTTTAAACAGTTTACAGAGTGACACCCCTCCCAGAGCTGCAAAGTAGTCACAAACAGAAATTAATTGAAAAGAAAAGACTATTTCTGACCTGAAATAAAGTATTGGAAGGTGAACAACCCCTTTAAAGATTTGGTGGATATTGATCCGCAGCCAAAGGCTGAATTACTTAATTCCCATTAGTGGCATAACTAGAAATGAATGGGCCCCACCGCAGATTATTTTTTAGGCCCCCAAAATGTCTAGAGATTGATCCGTTTTTTTTACCAGTATTTATTGAAATTGTATATGAATTAGGGCCTCGTGGGGTCCATATACTTCCTGGTGCCCCTGCAGCCGCAGGGTCTGCTTCCTCTGTAGTTACGCCACTGATTCCCATGAGTAGATTTTATTTTGTACAGTTCTGCACCGAATATAAGAACAGCATTAAGATAGGGCAGACAAGAACAACAAGGGACAGATATGGCCCTTCAAGACTGCCCATCAGTTTCCCTGATTTCTGTTTAAATCATTATTTAGTTATTTTGGCATCAGAATACCTGCTTTAGTTGATGATGAACACAACAGGTGATCAGAATGCACATAAGGCATTAAGGTTTTCCCTACTTCAAAATCAGGCCCGGATTTATGGCAAGGCCACAAAGGCCTGGGGACTAGAGAGGCACCCTGTGTGAATGGGTTTAATATGGTCAACTAGGCTCATCTTTTCCCTTTGTCTTTTCTTCTTTCTCTCACTCTTTCCATTTCTAACCTCTGTTTTGCTATGCAATGTTTAACTGAAAATGTTAAAAAAAAAAAGCTTTAAAAAAAAAAAAGATGACACTTAATGGTTTATTTATCAAAGTCTGATTTTTCTGGTTGGACTTTGCAAAGGGGAAAACCCACAATTTTTTCGTAGAAATAAAAACTTTCGTAATTTTTTTGTGATTAAACCCCGATGGTGGTAAAAGTCTAAATAAAAAAGTACTCCAACTTAGACCTGCCGAGTTCATATTAAGCTCAGATATCCTGATCTGCGCTGAGTTTCGTTCGATCATCAGAAGATTTAGTGGTTTTCGGTTGTCAAATCCAAAAAAGTTGCAGTTTTCGTAAAATTCATACGATTCGGATTTTTTTATGATTTTATCTTTATTTATTTTTTTCCCGCACAAGAAATTTTCAGAAAATGTATTGATAAATAGGGGGGAAAAGCCTGTGCTGATTTGGTCGGAGTCGTTTTCAGAAAATAGTGAGAACTTTTCAGATTTTAATAAGCAACTTCATATGATGTAAACTATCTGTTGTTAAGTATTCATTTTGGGGGTTTAATTTTCCTTTAAGAATGCAAATGTTATATGAATGTTAAAAAAAATTCTCTTCACCCAATGACCTCGACCTTGAAGTCAGGGCCAAAACTAGGGGTAGGGAGAAGAGGCACGTGCCTATGTGTAAAGCTTGGGGGGCACCAGGCCTACCCCTAGTCCAGCTGATCGAGTTCTGTGGTCCAACTGCAAAGTGCGCAAATGTGTGCCTGTTTGTGCTTATTTGTGTACATCAGCGCACACGTCTTCTTGTTCATTTTAAAAGTGCAGGTAATGACCTTAGATTGCCGTGTTAAAAGGCCTACTCTCAGCTGTCCTTACATTATGCAAATCCTTCTAATTTCTGAAAAAGGCATTTATCCAACCTGAGGTTTTATTGATTGGAATATACGGCCCTGGAGTAAAGCATAAACTAACGTATCTAAATTAATTTCAACGGTGATGTATAAATGAGAAAGCACCAAAAACTAATGGACCATCTGCTTGAGGTCTGCTTACAAGAAACCACAGTGAAGTCATCTTAAACCGTTTTTCAGAATGATGCAAAATGTGTGAGTAACAGGAATTATAGTAATAAATGTGTAACGTACATTGTGTTATTTAAAAGAAAAATCTGATGTATGCCCATCTAAACTGTAATGTCATAGGGAACAGCAACATAATTTGATGCTAGTAACCACAGGCTATTTTTTTTTTTTAGAGATCAATCGTTTTGTGGTGTTTTGTATTTAGACTATAAATGTGTTTACTTTGTTGTAACAGCAGCCTGACAGATGCAGAGGGTTAAACAGCTGACGGGTATGGAAAGCCATGATGCAGTATTCTATTAATGGCAGAGATATAATTTGCGCAGTGCCAGAGTACATCAAATGAGCTGCTTATCAAATCTAAGTTCAGCATGCCCCGTGCTCCGGCATGCTGATAAACATCACCAATGCTGGCAAGGTCAGATCTCTGATATAGGAGATAGATTCATTTACCCTCTAAACTCTTCAAGATCATGAACACATGCAGTTTTTTTGTCTTCTTTTTTAAGGATGAAACCTTAGCTTTTTTATTTTTTAAATTCAGAATCCAGCTACCCGGTGTGCATATATGTATCAGTCAGAGGCACTCTTCTTAGGCACTGTGCCACATAACATTATTTCCATTGCAAAGTTAAAATTGACCCTCAACAACCATAGACCATAGACGCAAAGATCTGATCGTACGAATCGAGGATTCGTAAGATTTTCGGAACGTGTGTGGAGAGTCCCGACATTTTTCGTCCGGCGGAGATCGGTCGTTTGGTCGATCGGACGGGTTAGAAAATTTCTGTCGGCTGCCGATAATATCTCTGCGTGTATTGCCGATCGTACGATTTTCAGTGGGAGACTGTCACTAGCTTTGGTTGGACATAGATATCGTACGATTGCTGTCAGGGGCAGAACATTGCTGATCTGTTCTTTAACTAATCTGACTGGTAAGACTTTGATCTGAATGGTTAGTGGCGGGTCGGAAGATGGGAAAGTCCGATCGTACGATGATTCGTACGATCGGATCTTTGCATCTATGGCCAGCTTTACTGTAGCTTAATACACTAACTATAGCAGCGGCCAGTTTATGAAAATACAAGTTTTAGACAAAGATCTTCATCAAACTATGGGGAAAATTTACTAAGGGACGACTTTTCGCCTTGGAAGGCTCCACCACACTTTGCAGAACTTTGTCAAATGTTAATTCGCAGCACATACACTTATTCATCAAAACGTGAAGTTATTTCTAGGCAGAAGAACTTTGCCAGCGCAAATTCGCAAGCGCAAGCATTTCTAGGCAAACTTTCGCTACTGTTATTTTCTTTATTGTTATTTTTCTGTTATTTTTCAAAACTTCATTAACACACTTGTGCTTAGGTCAATTTGAATAGGGCAGGTACATATAGGTCATATATGTGTCTTTATTAGTGAGTAGTGATGGGTGAATCTGTCCTGTTTTGCTTTGCGAAACCGCGAAAGATTTACGAAACACATTGAAGTCAATAGATAATTCTGACGCACAACAATTTTGACACGAGCGACAATTTTTTGTACACACAACTCTTTTGTCCAAATGCATTAAAGTCAATGGGTGTCTGAAAAATTGCGACTTTTTTTATACACAAGCCAATTTTTATTCGTGCCCCAAATTTAATGTGCAACAATTTTTTTTGTTGCTGCAAAATGTATGCATTTGTTGGATAAAACACAATAAATAAGGAGGAAAAACCAGAAAATATTTGTTTGCACTCATGCTCCCAGTTCAAAATACTGTTAAAATTACACAGGGCTCATCAAGCCAAATGCACTAGAAGGCAAAGTATGAAATACAATATCTCTCTCCACCCATGCTGACTCTCCAAATTGGGTGGAGGGTGTGAAAATAGATCATCTTTTTATACAATACAATCAATATTTACTGAAAATTTAATTATTCAAACTATTTAAAGGGGTTGTTCACCTTCCGAAGACTTTTTTCAGTACATTTGTTTTCTGATTTTTTTTACCAAATATAACAGCTTTTTTTTATTGCTTCCATTGTTTTCAAAATTAAAGTTTAGGGGGTAGATTTATCAAGGGTCAAATTTCGAGTTCATGGGAGTTATTTAAAACTATCATGAATTCGAAATTCAACCAATTGCAATTTATTTATAGGATCACATTCGATTCGTGTTTTTCTCTGAAAAAAATGTGATTGTCAGGAAGGCTGCAAACAACTCCAAATTGATCCCATGATGTCCCCCATAGACTAAAACAGGAATTCAGCAGGTTTAAGGTGACGAATAGTCAAATTCGAGTTCTTAAATAGACAGTGTATGATAAATCTCAAAAATCAAACTAGAATTTTTAAAAAAACTCAGTAACAGCGATTGAGGGTTATTTATCAAAATGCGAATTTTCTGATGTTTTAAATAAAAAAGTCCGACCAAATGAGAATCCATGATTTGCCTTTATGTATCAATTGAAAAATTAAAAAAAAATCTCGAAAAATATTTCAACTTTTTTAGCTCAACTTTTTTGAGTTTTTATCGTCAAACGAACGCCGTGAAAAAAAATCACGCGTTAATAAATAACCCCCTTTATGTGATAGCTCTAAGCACAGTCATGGTATGGCTGTGTTTTGAATATATAAGTAACAGTTTCTTTTGATCAAAAATCTCAGCTAGTTTCACCTCACTTATACCAAGTTGAGAGCAGTCTTGCTGCATAGAAACACATCAGTGCATATTGTTGGATTACAACTCACAAGCCAAGGGCAAGTTGCAGTACTTTCTAATTCCATCAACATGATATAACCCACAGCTATCTTCAACATTTTAATTGCCGCTGCTGATTTATTCGGGATGACATAGCAGATGAAATAGAATTATATTTCAAAATGATCATGCTGCTATGAAGCGACAGTGTTTCTTTAATATGTTCTATCACAGCCATAGATGCACACTTTGCCCAGAGCATGGACCTTTCTTCAGTCAATGAAAAGACAGAAATATGTGTCACTTGTTTCAAGAGCACAGCTTCTGTACCATCTTCAGCTGAGGCAGCAAACTGAGCCCATTATTTTCTTTAAACCAAATTATAAATCTACATATTTCTATTATAGCAATCTTAGGGACAAATTTACTAACCTCCGAAAATTCACCAGCGACGGCTTCGCTCACAGCGCAACACTTCGCCAGGTGTAGATTCGCCAGGACAATGCTAATTCACTAAAATCTAAAGTTGCGTCCAGGATCCTGAACGCTGGCGAAGTTGCGCTAGCGTTACTGCACCAAGCAAAGCGAAGTTGCTCTAGCGTTGCCTAATTTGCATACGGCGGGAAGTTAATGTTCAATGGACGTATATGTTGCAGCAAATATATTACACTACACAAGCCCGGGAAACCTTAATAAAATAAAATAGAGTTGTTATATTGCCCTACACATGAGCCCAGTGTATAGTTTATGTGCCATATGTTAGGAAATGTAGGGGGGAACCCGGTTACCCCAAAAAAAAATTACGCTCTTTTGCAGCCTATCACCCTGAAAAAAGTAAAAGACGCCAGTGTTTTTTGGGACTTGGAAAAATGTTGAACTATTTTTCAAGGAACTCCTATCTACTCTATTGCACTTCACTTGGTCTGAGGTGGCGAAGGCAAGTCTGGCGCAAGAGGTAACGTTCAGTAAAATCCGCATCTTAGTGAATTTGCGTAGTTACATCCAGTCGCCAGAGCGCAAATTCGGAGTTAGGGAGTGAAGTACCGCTAGAGTCTATCACCATCGCTAGGGAAGTTACGCCAGCGACTGTTAGTAAATCGGCAAAGTTCCAAATTTCGCCAGCGTTAGTCACTTCGCCGTTTAGTAAATTTGCCCCTTTTGACTTAGCCAATCGCCACATTCAGTTCTGTTATGGCATCACAGGACAATACGCAGGTGAAAGTTATATAAATATATTAGAACAATAGACTTTGCCGTTATATTTATTTGCAGGAATCCCATGAAACAAATACATTACAAAATCATCTCATTAGGTTTTAATGTACTTTGAGTAAATATTGGGCTAATTTTCCAAGTCAACTGTCTTGGTTAAGTACAATATCTTCTTGATATGGTTATGGGACCAATTATCCAGAATGATCGGGAACTGGGGTTTTCCAGATAACTGAATTTGGATCTCCATTGATTTTGCTTCCAATAAGTATTAATTATATCTTAGTTTGGATCAAGTACAAAATACTGCTTTATTATTAGAGAGAAAATGGAAATCATTTTTTAAAATTTGAATTATTTGGATAAAATAGGAGATGAGCCTCCAGTAATTTGGAGCTTTCTGCATAACCAATCCCATACCTGTAATACGTACAGTTGCAACTAGATCCTGTTTTGGTAACAAGTTACATTTCAAAATAAGACTGAATAAAAAATAATGAGGCCTGTTGGGGCTCAAGAACAGTTGACCAACAGGAACAAATTGGGAACATGTTCTAAAAGGTTATTAAGAATAGACAACAAAAACAATACACGGCTGGGTAATTATTGTAACGGGAAGGCAGTGAATCACTCAGACCTCCATTAGCACACAAGACTGAGACCTTCATGGCACAATACACATGCTTAGCACTCACTTCAGAGAATGCTCAGGTTATTATTCTGACTGTTCATTAAAACCAGAAATGCCATTCACTGGCAAACTGCTACTGCACATGAACCATCTCCATCTACTATGCCTAGATACAAATTAAGAACAGAAACTCTACGTTCACAGGCACCATATGCATGATTCATGCTAATTCCATTACCTATAAGTGTAAGAAATAGCTTCTGTTGCAGAGCCCATGCAATGCAGTCTTTTTTTTCAATAATGTTTTTTATTTCTTTATCCGTAATTTGGATCTTCATGCCTTAAGTCTACTAGAAAATCATGTAAACATTACATAAAGCTTCTAATAAACATTAATTATATCTTAGTTTGGATCAAGTACAAGATACTGATTTATTATTACAGAGGAAAATGAAAAAATTTAATTATTTGATTATTATAGAGTCTATGGGAGACGGCCATTCCATAATTCGGAGCTTTCCAGGTAACAGGCATGCTGGAGGTGGAGGGAAG
Organism: Xenopus laevis; assembly: GCF_017654675.1. NCBI lineage: Eukaryota > Metazoa > Chordata > Amphibia > Anura > Pipidae > Xenopus > Xenopus laevis. The sequence continues at coordinate 40,422,996 of NC_054380.1, forward strand.
CTGTCGGGAGGGTAGAGGGGGCCAGTTCAGAAAGTCATGGGGGCCCGGTAGGAAATCATGCATCGGGGCCCATGTGACTCTTGTTATGTTACTGAGTATTCCATTACTCACCTAAGTATTACCTGTTTAATTGACAACTACAAAAGCTCCTCATATGTCCAATGTTGTTATGAGCATTAAGGGGCTAATTTATGCAAGAATTAAAGGAGAAATAAAGCTTAACTAAGTAGCTGGACATGTTTTACATTATATTTTGAATTTCTGTACCAATCCAAGGCAACACAGCCCTTTAGCAGGGAAGATCTATGTCTCCAAAGATGCCCCAGTAGCTCGCCATCTTCTTTTCTGCTGATTCATTGCACATGCTCTGTGCTGCTGTCATTTACTGAGCTTACAGTACACATAGAATATAAATGTCATAATATAAGGCTGATTAGTAATTAATACAGATAATTACTACATGGCAGCACAGAAACCAGTGCAACTACCATCAGAATGTAATAATCAGTCCTGTAGCACCAAACCTCATTTTCTCAACAGCTGCTCAGAGCCCACTAAATATGTGAGTGTCACAGACACTTTCCAAGATGGTGACAATCTGCGACAAGTTTGAAGTCTTGGATCATTGTAGCTGAAACTTTAGGCTGGTGCAATAAGTTCAGTATATAAAATATGGCATTTTTATCCACATCCATTTTTAGGCTTTTGTTCCCCTTTAACTGCATTTCCTAGTTGTTCTTCGGGAAGTAAGTGCCATATCGGCACATGCGCCCGAAAATTGTAAAAGCGACAGAAGAAGACCCAAAGATTACCGAAGAAGAGGAAGAAGATGGCTGTCGTGAACTCCGACGCCCTGAATCTGCTCCGAGGGGTAAGTAAAAAAAGTTAGGGGCATTTACCTGGGGTAGCAGCTAGGCTGGGGTCTATGTAGGGTAGGGGCTGAATTCTCCTTTAAGGTATGGTGATCTCAATTATGAAAATATCTTTTATCAAAAAAAACCCAGTCCCCAACAATCTAATACCTGATCCAATACCTGTTCTATGTTATTTGCAGGGTTTAATACTTTTTCATCTTTCACCTGTTAAACATTCAACTGCTGCACTTTACACAAAAGTCTTATCAAGCCTAAACTGCTACACCAAAGCATGTGTAGCAGCAGACATGACTTGACACATTTTTATGTTTGGCCATGGAAGCTAGATTGCATGACACTGCCCTAGTCATATGAACAATGGTAATTAATTTATTAAGAATCCATCACTAACGCTTCCACTGTTGCACCAGCCTGCGACAGCCGAAACGTTAGTGATGGATTCTTAATAAATTATTCGTTGTCCTATAAGTTCTGAGAGTGCAGCTTCTTCAAGCAGGTGTATTTATATTTATATATGTCTCAGCAGGGACCGAAAAACACATTTTTTCACAAAATATCTCGGTGTTGCTGGTCTTCTTCTGAAATATGTATGGTGCACCCAATGAGTGTATGTTAGTGGTGTGTTGTATACATACATATAAAATACAGATTTTACAATATAAGGTTGCAGCAAATTGATTCCCCATGCATCTATATAATTTAATAAGGGAAATTCTGCAAGATTCCAAAATGGAGCACAGAGGCTTGTGGCTATTTGTGAATGCTGAAACACAGTGTACAAAGTTTAAATAAAGGCTCCAAAATTTTTGTTTTGCACTTTGCACACCACACTGTATTTCATTTTACAAATGAGTCCTAGGAATTTCAATGCTGCAACTGACCAAACAACCTACAAAAAAACAACCTGCATTTTTACACTAGATTGATTACAATATTACAATATTTTTTTAAAAAAACCACTTGGTTGCAAATATAAGCAATTGCTTACCCGTATCGTGTTGTTTTATATTCAACTTTCAGGATAGGCTTGCAGGGTTCTGGCTTTTTTCCATCTTTTATCTGTTTACCTAATAAAGAAACAAAACATTTTCAATCAATTCTAACTGAATAGCAGGATAATCACAATAGAAAATGAAAATTCCTCTATACAACTTTAACGAGAAATATGAATAAAAATTTGCCCTTGCAAATTTAATGAATAAACAAACTGCTTCCACAGTGTTTAATTGGAGCAATCAGAGAGGATGCATTAAAAACGATTTGGGAGCCTCACGCCTCTTTTGTCAATGTACCAGTAAATTGGGGGCTAATACATTGACAAAGAGGGTGTGAGGCCCCCTGAAATGTTTGTAATGCATCCTCTCTGATCCCTCCAATAAAACACAGTGGAGGCAGTTTACGTAAGTGACTTCCAATTCTTTCATTTACATTGGTATGCTGTGCCAGGAGCTATGTTCATTTGGTATGTACACACTCTGCTAGAAACTGTTTCTTCAATAATCTCTTAAGTGTACACTCGCTTTGTGTATCTGCATAGTTACGCCACTGAGGGCAGCAATCCTAGGCATTGGAAACAGAATATGAATGAACAAGTTTGCCTGTGGAGATGTGTTTTAACCTGTGTTTATCTCTCAAAAGACAGCAGTTTTAAAAAGCTGTATAACATAAGTCTTAGGATGGACATTTCTTCCCTCCCATACATCAAACTTACCCAACTTGGTGTACAGAGAGGCCAATTTATCAAAATTCGAATTTTTAATTCTCAAGAATTAAACTTTTAAAACTTCAATACTTACAAAACTCAAATGCTTGCTTATTTATGAAAATAACTTGAGTAAATACAATTGTAAAAATCCAGAAAGCAGGAGATTCATATTCTATTCTATATTTTCAATGGGTCTACCAACTCACAAAAACTGAAAATATTGCTTACATTTTGCCTATGCCACAGACTTCTAAATAAAACTGTCCCCTTTTAGGCTACTGTCGCACCAGGCTGATTCTTGGCCTGCGGCTACACGCAATGGCTCTGGGTGCAGGCACATAAGAAAGCTGATTGGAGAGTAAGGGGCTGATTCTCAGTCTGTGTTTATCTGCAGGCTGAGAATCCACCTGGTGTGGCAGTAGATTCCGAATTTTTACATTCAAGTTTTGTGCACTTAATAAATCTCAAAAATTTTAGTTTTTGAAACTCAAAATCATGATGGCAGTGGTCCCTTAATATGCCATAATTGTTTATCTATCAAGGAATTCTCTCCTGTCACAACAGCATAGGTTTTGACATTTGGGTGGTCCAACTGGATAAGGATTTGCTTGTATGGAAACTTCACGGAAACAACACAATAAGATATGCGAGTGTTGTTAAAGAGAGAAAATACCAGTGCCTCCCTGTGGATGAGTTAGAGGTGGTTTCAGCTTAAAAATTTATACCATGGCAAAATTGTAGCAAGACACAAGGTGGTCACACAGCATCAGGACCATCTCACCGAAGCAAAACTTTCAAGCAGATGGGTGTTTCTGAAGACCAGAATCAAAGTGGTCAACCACTGAAAAAGAGCGCAGGACATGAGAAATACCTAACGCTTACATCCTGGAACTGGCTAGTATCTTGGTACACTCATCTACAGTCCAGATACTGCTTATAAAGTTTACTTTGACGTTGAAGAGTTTGAAGAGTTGCAATGCAGTAGAAACAAAGCCAAACAACTCAGCTACACACAAAGAAAAAGGGCAAGGGTGCAGAAAATATGAAATATTTGGCTTTCACAGATGTCATTTTGTCTACCAGAGTTATGGAAAACAGTAGATCAATGACAGCAGGCAAAACAGTGGAGGTTCCCTGCAGGATTGGGGATGCATTTGCACAAATGGAGTAGGTGCTGGTCATAAATTGATGGTATGCTCACAGATAAGAAGTACAACCATAATATTATCATGCAATACCATCAGTGGCATGACAATGACCCCAAAAACATGGCCATAATCATTAAGAACGATCTGCAGAAAAAGAACAAGAAATGGCCCCCACAAAGCCCTTATCGCAAAAACATCAAACCAGTTTAGTATTACTTGCAGAGACAGAAGCAAATAAGACAGCAAAGTCTGAAATAGAACTGTGGCAAGTCCTCCAGGATGCTTCGAAAAACCTACCATGTGAGAACCAGAAAAGACACACGTGATTAAGAGAGCTGATCTCTGTTAAATTAATTATTGAAACCCAATATTGTTACTAAATATCAGTTGTTTTTTTCCTGTTTATCACATTTTCTAGGATGTTTCTTGATTACTAAAAAGTAGCCATTATTTTTAATAAAACCTAAAACTCTTGCATAGTATTACAGGTATGGGACTATTATCCAGAATGCTCGGGACCTGGGGCTTTCTGGATAAAGGATCTTTCCGTAATTTGGATCTTCATACTTTAAGTCTACTAGAAAATAACGTAAACATAGGCATAAACAATTGGCTGGTTCTGCTTCCAATAAGGATTACTTATATCTTAGTTGGGATCAAGTACAATCTACTGTTTTATTATTACAGAGAAAAAGGAAAATTTTTAAAAATTTGGGTTATTTGGATAAAATGGAGGCTATGGGAGATGGCCCTTTAGTAATTCGGAGCTTTCTAGATAACAAATCCCATACCTGCATATATGACAACACTGAAACACTAAGGGGCCGATTCACTAAGCTCGAGTGAAGGATTCGAATGAAAAATACTTCGAATTTCGAAGTATTTTTTGGGTACTTCGACCATCGAATTGGTTAAATTCGTTCGAATTCGAACGAAATCGAACGAATCGAAGTAAAAATCGTTCGACTATTCGATCATTCGATAGTCTAAGTACTTTCCCTTTAAAAAAAACTTCGACCCCCTACTTCGGCAGATAAAACCTACCGAAGTCAATGTTAGCCTATGGGGAAGGTCCCCATAGGTTTGCTAACCTTTTTTTGATCGAAGGATTTTCCTTCGATCGTTGGATTAAAATCGTTCGAATCGTTCAATTCGAAGGATTTAAAAAATCCTTCGATCGATCACAGAATTAGCGCTAAATCCTTCGACTTCGATATTCGAAGTCGAAGGATTTCAATTCGAGGGTCGAATTTCGAAGTATTTTTAACTTCGAAATTCGACCCTTAATGAATCTGCCCCTAACAGTACACTAGAAAATATATACTTAAGTTGCAGTCTAAATTCTGTTTTGTGCTCTACTTTATTTAAAGTAAAAAAGACAAACTGCGAGAACATGAGAACACAGAAACACACACACTGTTCATGCTTACAGTAAGGTGTGTCATATTAATGAAGTTAAGCTGGCCATAGACGCAAAGATACGATTGTATGAATCCTTGATTAGTCCGATTTTCGGTGTGTGGAGTGTCCCGACATCTGTCGTGCCATGTCGTACAGTCGATCGGACAGGTTTGAAAATTTGCAGATATATCTCTGCGTGTATTGCCGATCTTCAGTGAGAGACGGAAGCAGAGAGCTGTAGTTGAAGTGCAGTGAATAAGGCGAGGGCTGGATTAGGTGCAAGTCTCTAGGGGGCGCTGCATTTGCATCCCCATAGGTCCCCAGTCTCTCCCCATCCCCTATTGTTCCCCCCGACCCTACCTGCAGCCAAATAAAAAATGGCGAATATCACTAGGCCTTAGGTAGAAGACACACGTCCGGCTACGCGGAGAAAGTCTCCCCGTGCCAGTCAGATGAGAAGCCATCAGCAGGGAGATGGAGCGGCCGGTATGTCCTAACATCGGCTGATCTGTTCTTTTTTAGCTGAAGGTTAATGGCAGGTCAGGAGATGGGGACGTCAATCATTTGATGATTCCAACGATCAGATCTTTGTGTCTATGGCCAGCGTTAATTTAGGAATAGCCTGACAAATGTAGCCTACTCCACTCCAAAACCAACCAAATCTCTATCTAAACTATTCAGAGTGGTTTAGTAAAAGTTAGAATTCAAAGAATGTAAAGGAATTGCCTCTCGCTTTTCTCCAAAGTAATAACAGAAAACTTGCTGTCAACTTTATTAGAAAGTGAAAGTGTAAAAAGTCTTTTAGAAATGACAAGATCATTTTCAGAAAATTGTTTCTCATCAATCTGCCAAACAAATCTCTTCAGGATGAAAAAGTATCTGATATGCGATTTTCTCCTCAAAACTCTAAAAGCGGTACCCCAAATGAATAACATTATCACAGAAGCAAACATTTCTCTTCTTATGTATGACTTTAAAAAGTGAATAGCAAATGAATTGTATGAAATAAAAAATGTCACTAACCTCTAACATTGCAGGGTACTATGCTCCAGGTTTATTTGTAAATAGATGGAGTGACAATGACTAGGTCCCATTTATAAATACAGGTCCAGCTTTATAGCAGTTACTTACAGTAGTTAATGCACAGGTATGGGATCTGTTATCCGAAAACCCGTTATCCACAAAGCTCCGAAATCGAGAAAGGCTGTTACCCATACATTTAATTTTATCCAGATAATTCAATTTTGTTTAAATGATTTCCTTTTCCTCCGTAATAATAAAACAGTAGCTTGTACTTGATCCAAACTAAGATATGACTAATCCTTATTGGAAGCAAAACCAGTCTACTGGGTTTATTTAATGTTTACATAATTTTCTTGTAGAATAAAGGTATGAAGATTCAAAATTACAGAAAGATCTGGTAGATCCTCAGGTCCCAGGCATTCTGGATAACAGGTTCCATACCTGTATCAGTGGCTTAATAAATACCATTTCTCTCAAAACTGCAATTATTTAACCCCTCAAACATTTTGCTGATAGCATTTCAGGGGCAGTTATGTTGTCTGAGAATACTATGGGGCAGATTTATTAAGCGTTGAAGTGAAAATTCAAATTTTCGAATTTTTTTTTTTGGTCAAAACTATCAAATTCGATTTGTGAATTATCCAAACTCGATTTGAGTTTTAATTCAAACTCAAATTCGAATTTAGAGATTTATCATCCCATTAAGAACTCAAATTTGACTATTCACCACCTTAAACCTGCCAAATTGCTGTACAAGTCAATGGGAGAGGTCCAGGGATCAATTTGGTGATGTTTGCAGCCTTCCTGACATTCCAGTTTTTTGTTTCTTTTTGGAGAAATAAATTCGAATCGAGTTTTTTAAAATTTGAATCGAGCATTACTAATTCAAATAGAATTCGATTTGAGTTTTCGGGTCGATTCAATTCGTCCAAGCCGAGAAAATGTGATTTTATTAATAAATTTCGATTGGTCGAATTTCGAGTTTATGGGAGTTTTAAAAAACTCAGATGAATTCGAAATTCGACCGTTGATAAATGTGCCTCTTAGAGATGGTGAAGCGACAATAACATTTTCAAACAGGACAGATTGTACCATTTTTCCAGCAGATATATGAGAACAAATGTCTGATTTGAATTGTGAACCCACATAGTTCCATACTGAATTCGGTAATCAGTTAGCCCCATTTTGCTTTGTGACAGGGCAATAAAGAACTCAAAGAGCATACACATATACCTTATAGCAGTGATAATCAGATTTTATTAGCCCATTATGTGTCAAAGGATTCCCTGGATTTAGTTGCCTTGGTGAACCCTAATGGGACTATTAACAAACCTGTGAGTTTTTTTTGGGTCCCAGTTTGTTCCATATACGTATACTACTTAGTATGTCTAGTATTGGTAAATCTAAAAAAATCTAAAAACAACTGGACTTGCTGAGTAACTACTTAGTATGATATAATTTTTACATAATCCAGTCCTTCAAAATAAGAAATAATCATCCACATAATATATAACCTTATAAATGGAACATCACTGATATGCAGTACACACTCATACAAATGTCACACAAAATGCAACTGTGTTAATATTCTTAAATGTAAATGTACCCTTTTTAACAATTCAAAGTATTCATAGGTCTGTTTTATTGCAGAAATGAATGATGCTAATCCTATACCAAAGAGGATATCACATGCTCATAGCTGCTACATGTAGAATAAAGCAGCACACTCTATGGATGCTACTTTTGTAACAAGATCATATTGAGGATTTTTCCGTCAGAGCCATATGACAAATTATAATTTTATTAATGAAGTCTTGCGTTCATCATGACATACATGGTATACAAAAACATTTCCAATGACACATATATTAAAAAACAGCATAATACTGTTGAAAAAGAACATCATGGTGTGTAATAAGAAAGGTATCAATACTGAATATTAAGGGGGTTATTTATCAAAGGTCTTATTTCGAAGCTATGTGAATTTTTTTTAACTCTAATAAATTCGAATGTAGTCACAACCCGACTATGAAAAAACTCGAATAGGAATGAACCGCAAATCTGAGAATTTGAATTGAGTTTCCCTCCAAAAAAACATAAACATTATTTAATAATGTTAAATTGTTGTCGCAGAAAAATTTGTACATATAAAGTGGAATCGGCTGTCATTTTTCAATATCCCAAGCAATACATGATAATGTTACATTCTCACGCAGCATTCCTATTGTTTCCATGGGGTTACTTAATCTCACAGTCTTAATTATAGATATAAACACAATTTCCTTCCAGTACAGACAAAAGCATAATTCCTTTGCTTGCTTTTATAATAAGATCACTTTCAAACCAAATACTGTACCAGCTTACTGAGGCTGAAGATATTTATAGCTCATTGTAATTCTATTTGTACTTTGCTATCAACAGTGCCTAGTGTTTAGCAGGTTTAAATGACACATTACATCTCCACTTTATGCATAGGTCTATTGTACCAGATTGGAGATAAAGACTCCACGATTGTCCTCTCAAAGCTTCTTATCCACATGGCTTTATGTTAATGACACCATTCAGCATGCAAAGACTGAAAACTACAGACTACGGACCATGCCTTTCACAATAGGATACTGGCTGACTAAAATCATAAACAAATATGGGGAATTTTGGAAGCAGTGACAGGTCTGCTGTCATGCTAATCCAGTAAACTGAACACATTAGGAGCATAAATGTCAGCCTTTCAAGTTTTTTGTTTGCACTTTGATAAAATGCCCATCAATATTACTGCAATGCCAAACCCAGAGTTCTTAGTAACCCATACCTCCCAACATTTTAGAAATAAAAAGAGGGACAAAAAAAGTTGCAAACATTTTGACCACGCCCGTTTTTTCTGGCCACACCCCCTAATTACCATGTTCATTTTACAAAATTTGACAGGTTATGAAAGTTTGAACATAATTCTGTTTTTTTCAGTTATTATAGTTTTGCTAATGAAGATGAATTGCCCTTTAACTTGTGAATCTAACTTCTCCCAAGGGACCTGTTATCTTATATTGTTACAATTACTCATTTGCTTATCTGGAAATTGTTACATAAGTATCTTGTCTCCTGCTGTGGCTGTTGTGGGCTCACTGCCAAAAGCCAATTAAGTTAGAAACATCTTTTTCTGCCTGTTCAATGCAGTGCCCTCCTCCCCCTCCTCTCTCTTTTTAATGTAAAAAAACCCTTTCAAAATTCTGACCCTTAAATGCAGAGAAGCACAGTGGAGCTCCCTGTCGCCATCTTTCGGGTCTTCGTATAGTCTTCTGGTCTCTTCACCGCCATGAAGCCTGCGGGAGCCTGCACAGTGGGGCCAAGTGAGAAATCGGCTTCAACTGCACATGTGCAAGTCGGCAATGAGACCTCCTCTCTCTTTATAGTGTAAAAAAACCCTTTCAAAATTCTGACCCTTAAATGCAGAGAAGCACAGTGGAGCTCCCTGTTGCCATCTTTCGGCTCTTCATATAGTCGTCTGGTCTCTTCGCTGTCACGAAGCCTGCGGGTGCCTGCACAGTGAGGTCAAGTGAGGAATCGGCTTCAACTGCACATGTGCAAGTCGGCATTGAGACCTGAAGACTACACAAAGAGCCGGTAGATATTGACCGGAAGCTCCGCTGCGCCTCTCTGCATTTAAGGGCCGGAATTTTTAAAGCATTTTTTTTTACACTAAAAGGAGAGGAGGGGCAATGCGTGCAGTTTAGGGGGACTTTTAGTAGGGGGGGGGTTTAGTTCTCCTTAAAACCAATAAATAAAACTGGACCTTTTATAAATAGGCCTCCTAGTGTGTGGTGTTGCACCAGTTTGAAAACCCCAGATAAAGGGCACGTTAATATAAAACCATATCCTGCCAAAGCAATACTACTTTTCGAGGCAAAACTTTAGATGTTAGTTTTCATGCTGTTATTTACTTTGCTTTTCCAATTTGAATAGAAAAGTACAGGATCCGTTATCCAGAAACCAGAAACGCTCCAAAGAAAGCCATCTCCCATAGACTCAATTCTATAATCAAATAACACAATTCTTTAAAAATGATTTCACTTTTTTCTGTAATAATAAAACAGTACCTTGAACTTTATCCCAGCTAAGATACATCACATCCTCACAGGAGGCAACACAATCCTATTGGGTTTTTTATATACTTTTAATTTTTTTCAAGTAGACTTAAGGTATAAAGATCCAAATTACGGAAAGATCCTTTGTCTGGAAAACCCAAGGTCCTGTGCACTCTGGATAACAGGTCCCATACCTGTATGGTTTAAATATGATTAAAATTATCTGGTCCTTTATTGTACATGTAGTAATTTGTGATATATTTTTTTATAATGTTCCTTTATTGTATCTGGATATTCTTTCATCCCTACTAAAAATTGCAGTTTGTATAGTTTGTTCATGGCTTTTCATAATAAAGCTAATATTGCTCTAACCCTGATACACTGCCATCACTTCTGTCAGAACGGAAGAGACGATCACACTGCTTTTATGTAATGTATTTAAAATTTAATGTGCTTCTGCTGTAGTGCTTGTCAATAACAGCTGTATCTTTTCATCATCCTAGTGATCATAGTGTCTTTCTTTCCAAGTCAAAGACAACGTGCTCTGTGTTGCTTGTCTCCTTCCTAGAACTTGGTTTGATACAACGCTTGCAGGCTTTTCCATTATTTATACGTTTCAAATATAAATCCTGCAGTCCTTTGCATCTAACCACATACCTACATTAAGTAAACACAGTGCCAAAGAATAGGAATGAAAATCCACTATTAAATAATCATGTTTATGTCTGAAACACATTTTATATGTGTAAATGGATTGACAGAATGACATAGAAGTCAAACTGAGTTGTACCATCTAATGATACATGCAGCATAGAACTAGCTACATGCCACAACACTAAACATTATTTCATATTTTTATTCAATGGCAATATTCAGCTCAGTATCAAGTCTACCAGGTATAACTGCTGAATAAAAGAGAATACATTTCGAGAGTATTATATCTCATGTACAAAACAAGGTTGCCTGATTCTTAACCATTTGGGCACCCTACGAACTATTATCAAAACCACAGGAGCTCTAATGTCAACGGCAGACCTGGCCGAGTTCATGGATCCCCATTACTTAATTCAGACTTTCATCTATAAGATGAAACACCATTTTCCCCAGACTTGCGTGTGCAATTTGCATTTGAGTGGGATAAATAGATGGGACTCTGGGCAGAAATACACAGTTTGGTTTATTTCGAACCCTTTGTTTGTTTTCTCTTTCTTTCTTCTTTTTTTCTTTTTTCTTTTCCTTTTTTTCATTGTACCTTTTTCTATGTTAAAGTATCCTCAGTATAGGTACCATAAGAGATGTTAATTTTTTATGTACATTTTTATTTTGACACTAATTTATGAGAAATTGATACTATGTATTATACCTAAGTGAGGAGAGATTCTGTAAATCTACATTCAATAAGCAATGCCAATATGCTTGTTTGGTACCGGTACATGTCAAACAAATATAAATTTAAGTTTAAAAAAAAAAGAATAAATTACCCAATTTATCCCATTAAATCTCAATAACAATGCCAGTCCTGGATTTCACCTTATTATTAAATAAAATTACTTAAACTGGCAATAGACAATCACATTTTATTCCCTGTATGAGGAATGTTTGGATATCGATCATTTCAATGCAACAATATAAAACTAACCATTCAGGAGACAGCAAGTTGACAGACAGCAATCATACAAGAGTTATGTCCGAGAACTAGTAGTGACAGTACCCATAGTTATGGTCAGAAAAGCAATACATGCAAAGATATTATTGTAATTTTTTTCAGAAATTTTCCAACCTATCCGACTTAATGGCCAATTGCCATGGTTTGAAAATTATCAGGACATTTATTTTGAGCCCACACACAGCTTGAAATTGTTTTGTTTTGTACAATTATATGTGTGTGTGTCTATGGCCAGCTTTACTGGGGACTCATTTAGAAACTGGGGATGGGGGTGCAAAGTGCAAGGCATTTGGTCCCAGCACCAGAAGGTACAACTTTTTGCCCCTTCAGCAGGCAATGCATAACATGCTACAAGTTTACAGGCTTCTCTGTGCCGTATTGCTACCCACTGCTAAACAAACTGCTTGCCAAAACCTTTCAATCCATATTGATACTGATTATATATATATATATATATATATATATATATATATATATATATATATATATATATATATATAGTTGATTTTTTACATACTTTTGGGCCACTGTTCACTTCAGGTAAAACTCTTTTTCTTACACAAACAAAGGGTCTATTTACTAAAGACAATTTTTGCAGGTTAACATGTTTCTCATTCTATTGCCTCAAAAACAAAACAAAAACATTTACTTATCACTGCAACAATGTATTTTGGCATAAAGATGCACGACAGGTTGTTCTGTACCAAACAAGCTAATCATATAGGTGGAAGAAATTTGTAGAAAGTTTTTCTGCAACTTGCCATAGTTGATAAAAGTCACCTCAGAACAGGAAAACACTTTTAGGTTAAAAAAATATATATATTAGGAAAACATCTCAGCCCTTAGTCAACTTTTCATAAATAGGAAATATAGTTTTACCAATGAAGAAAAATCTACCCGAGTGTTAAGAAATCAGTGTAAATAAATACCCTTAGTAGAAAAACAAGCGGCTCTTTCATCGATATGTCCATCTTGATGATGATATGCAGGCCGTGGGGGCAAGGACACAAAGTCCACAGACAAGGTCGGTGATACGATGACGAAATCAAACCTGTTTGACAATACCTGCCCAAATTTTCAGCACATATAAGTTGGGAAGGGCTGCTAGCTGGCCCCATTCTTGGTCCAATAAACTTCCTGCTCGATTTAAATAATCTTGTGTATGGCCAACTTTTCACCTATCCACATTTCACAAACATTACCTTTTCAATGAGATGTCACTTACTAGATACTTACCTTTTTCTTTTCTCTTCAGTGATATTCTCTTAAAGGCACTCGTTATCAGATAAGGGTGTTTTTATCTGTGTAATGGTGTTGTTTTTAGCATATGTACTGACATGGCTGTTTTTTTACTTCAATTTGATTAATGCAAATGAATGAAAAGGCAAACCCAAATCCTTCTGTTTACATCTATGATTAAGCACCAAGGAGTGCAAAATAAGTATGGCTTTTGGGCATCAAAGCCTCTCTCTACTCTTAATTTGAAGTTGATCAACTAAACTTGGTCTCACATACAGTATGATAATGGGAACATTATTCCCATATGAAATGGTCTTTAAAGCTTAGTACTCAAATCTTAACATTTCTTAGATTTTTTTCAAAAATTACCTCAAAATACAAGCCACATTACTGATGACTTGCTGTTCTAGGAACTACTGAGTGTTTGGCATAGCTAAGCAACTTTTCCAATAGTGGTGGATGGGAAGGTATTTTCAGGTGCTTTGTTGCCTCTGGGAGAGCAAATTTCCAATGGTTGACAAGGGGAGGTCCATTTATCAAAGGTTGAATTTGATTTTTTTTAATATACTCACAATTCAACTTGGAGGTTATTTATGAAAAATTTGAATGTCTAATATTCTATCCAATCGTTCTGACCTGAAAATTCGAATTGTATTCAATTTGTATGAATCGAGTCTTTCTCTCAAAAAAACCCCTTAAATGTCAGGAGGGCTATTATCATCTCCAAATGGGTCAATGGATTTTAAGTGGTGAATATTCGAATTAGTACTGTTTCCATGGTTGAGGTGTGATACATCTCACATTTGAATTTACATTCGAATATGGGGATTCAAATTGTAATGTGTGAATTTTGACACTCGAAAATTCGAATTTACTATTCAACCCTTGATAAATCTGCCCCCTATTACCACCACTCCTAATACTTAAGGGTAACTTCAGCAACTACATTGCCGGTAAACTTGTAATACCGACCCTGGCCTTTGCAGGTATGAATTGGGTGGATGGCAATCCTAGCAACAAAGCATCTTATGTGTCATTATCCTTAAGTGGGCTGGTAGCAGATTCTATCATATGGATTATTGCTTATGGATTATTGCTTATTGTAAGTAAAACATATTTTAAATGATATACACTATGGGAGCTCACTTCAGCAATATGAAAATGGCATAGTAATCTCAATAAGTATTTTTGCAACATTAATTATCGAGTTACCATTTGTCTATCATATCAGTGGCAAAGGCAAGGAAAAAGTATAGGTGTGGGGGTTGCATAAATAGTTCACCGTGTTGTGCTCAGGGGAAGCTGCTTCATCCCTCAAGAACCAGTTCACTGGCTTGACAGAGCTGAAAGGGAGGGCACCCTATGCAAGAGGCTCCTGACTGCAGGCCTCCTGCACATGACATTAACCCCTGGGTACTGAGCCCTGCAGCGATCACTTGATCCAGTTTCTGACCCACACTCCCTAGAGGCAGCAATCATAAAAATAAAGGAGCAGGAAAAGCATTTATTTACTATTTGTAACTAGGGATGTAGCGAACTGTTCTGCGGCGAACTTGTTCGCGCGAACATCGGCTGTTCGCGTCCGCCGCAAGTTCGCGAACGTCGCGCGACGTTCGCCAATAGGCGTTCGCGTCAAAATCGTTCGACCATTCGACCATTCGATCGCTAAAATCGAACGATTTTCGTTCGATTCGAACGAAAATCGTTCGATCGAACGATTAAAAATCCTACGATCGTTCGAATCGAACGATTTTCGGATGTTCGAAGTTCGCGAACAGTTCGCGAACTGTTCGCATTTTTTGCCGGTGTTCGCGAACGGCGTTCGCGAACACATACTCGGCGGTTCGCTACATCCCTATTTGTAACCATGAAAAACGGTTACTGCCTTGATATACGTCTAAACTGGTATAGTAAGTTCTGTGCCTACATGATTTTAGCTGTGCTAATTGTCAGGCTTTTGTTCTGCTTTAAATGAATCGTTTTAGAATTCAACATCTTAAATTAAAACTGTAACTACTTTATTGCTCAAGAAACAGGAAAAAAAATATATTTTTATTACACCCAGTCTTTAAAGCTTATTAAAAAACATGGAATTCTTAGAACACATTTTTGGAATGTAGGTTGAAAAATGGCAGTTATGGGCAATTGTACTGACCCAATTTAGCACCTGCTCCATTTTCTCATACAAACTGCACTAATATTAGATAGTATAGACAGTTTAATGTATGCACTTTAATTTGCAATTTGCTGGTTTAAATTTGGACTGTTAATGCTTTGATACTCAGCATTGTTTTACTAGCTACCAGTAAACTAACTGAGATCTGCAAAGGTCACTGAGTAAACAAATGCTCAGAACAAACAAGAGTAGATATATCATGGAGTTGGAAGGCACAAACACAGGAGAAAAATGCATTCCAGTTCAGTTCCTTGATATAAGAAAAAAGACACAGCCTCTTACCATGCGGCACGATTGTCTGTATGCACTTGGCAGGAGAGCGTACATTCCATATGGTTAAAGTTCCATCTGAATGGCTGCAGATAAACTGCTTTCCTTCATGGTGCCAAGCAACAGAATGAATAGCCTATGCAAGAGAATTAAAAAAAAAATATCCATAAATATACACAAAGTACAGTATACGATTTTCATATTTCAGTCTTAAATCTTCAGCATTGTACAAAATACAATTAGCACAAATACAGACATACAAAGCTTGGAACTAAGGAAAGTGTTGCACAATATCTATTTAGGAAATGAAATTCATGGTTAGATAGAATATTGATAACACTAGTACACTGAATCCTTTAGAGATTTCCTTAAGAAAAAAGAAATCTGCACTATTAGATATACACCTTGGTTGTGGGATTACCTTGCAAAGCTGGTGCCTTAGTGAACATCCTTGAGCAAATTATAGTAAGAGCACAATATCCATCTCAAGCAGAGCACCATGTAAAGGGATAGCTACTGACTTCCCAATACCATATGATATTTCTCTTTCTCTTTCTGCTCATCATGGCATGTATATCTGTCTATTCCTTTTCAAATAGGGATAAATTATACATGCAAATTAGTAGACCAATTTAATACCTTGAATAATCCCACCCAGTGCTGAACAGAACTTTAGCAGGTGATGCGACAAATAAATGGCATGTAGAAACATCTGGCACTGAAAAACAGAGCAGAAGGATCCCTCGCTCTCAAATACCTTTCACCATCTTAAAAAAAAATCAGGCCTCGATGCAAACAGTAAAAACTAATACTAGTCTAGAATAGAAATATCATGGTTGATTTTTTTTTCACCAGATTATTTACAGAAACACTAAGCTCCCACTGTCAATATCCATCTGTAGATGGATGTAGATTTGGTAGCATAGGACAACCCAGAGAAGAATCCTAATACAGAGGATTTTGTACTAATAATTCTATACTTGAGCTGAAAATCGCATAGAAAAGTTAGATGGAAAGAAGACAGAATCTCCTGACACGACCTCTCAGCAATACAATTTAGCAGATGGAGTATTAGCTGCCAGATGTTAATCCTCAATTGGCATTTTCTGCTTAAAAAGGTTATAATTTAAGCAGTAAATATGTAGTTTTAAGCCTTGAAATACAAAATGATAGCCAAGAATCCTGAACACAACGGTAAATGCAACAACAGATTTGTGGCTCAATGGCTCCAGATCAACATACAGTAAGAAAACGTTTTAACATAAAGAAATAAGAATCAGTGTAACAAGCACTGTGGGTTACAGTTAGAGCTTACATTACAGATTCTTTCTGGTTGACCACCAGTATTATTTAGAGCCTAGGGATGCCAGTGTTCAGACATGCTCTTCTAACCTTTACATACTGTAATATTTAAAGAAGACATATAAATAGACCTCTGTTGACATCGCAGTGTGCCTCCTGTGCTCAAAGTTATATCTTCATTAGTAGGGCCTGGTTTTTGATGTCTCACACTGATCATCAATGTACCCAAATGGTAGGCATTGTAAAACAATAAAATGTTTAAGAAGGGCAACCCCACCTTTGGTTGTTGGGGACTGTAAGGTGGCAAGGCTGATTCTAGTGGTTTGTCTCGTCCAGCCTTGTTATTTTATCTATTTGTTTAAACTACCAGGGGAATATACGCCAGGATGTTTTAACACTTATATAAAACATATTTTAAGAATGTAAAATCGTGCTAGCTTGGCCCTTCCCCTAATATCTCCTAGCAATATCCAGTTGTAACTGTCAATCAATTTTAGTGAAATGCATGTAAACTGTTTGGTCTTGTACTTGTATCCCTTTACTCTGTAAATCGTTATGGGTGACGATGGAGCTATATAAATAATAATATAACTCAGACATAGATGTGCCCATGTCACTGGTTTTCTTCTGTACTTTTGCAGGATTAGGTCAAAGGTGTCTACAAATATCTTTTTAACTCCTTTTGTACCAGGTCCCTAAATATTTGTGTGCTCACTGTAATGAATACCATGTGTAATCTGCTCTTTCTCTGGCCTCCTCTATTTCACTGATAAGGGCAGTTCTTTTCACAGTGATTTTCATTGTGAGTGCTTCCCTGGAATCCCCAAGTGCCTGCAGCAAAACATAAGTGGCCTGACTAGACAATGCTTCTTGTTGCAGGTCAATAATTGGGTTGTTCTGCAAGGATGAGTCTGAGACCTGGCCCACATAGCATCTTGGTTTGTCTTTCACAGCATTGTCAAAGGACTTGTATACCTGTATATCCTTCTTTGGTCAGTTTTTCCCATCATTGACTCCCTGGACTTTGGTATTGTGTATCTGGATTACAGTGAGTCTGGATTTTAATGTAAAATGTGCAGGATTGTGTCATGATTATAGACAGAAAATATTTGGATGAGTTCACTGATAAAGGGAGTATAGTTTTTTTTATTCACCTTATCTCTTTATAAATGTGAACAGAACAGCAATTATTTAATAGACAAATAGAAAAATACATTTTTTTATTATACTAAAATTAAAAAACATATTTACATACCTCATCATAGGTGTATCTGTAGTCTGCTTTTTTCGACTTGAGGTCCCATAATACTACTATTCCAGATTCATAACCAATCAGGAGCTGGAAGCAAATAAAGCAAAAACTAAGTACATAAAAAGATATTATTAGATTAGACTCGAGGGCTATTTTACTTATGGTAGGCATGATAGCTGGGTACATTATTCAATGCAAAACTGAACTTATTACAACTATTATTACTGAATTTATTAAATGGGTTGTTCACCTTCCAACACATTTTTCAGTTCAGTTGTTTTCAGTTCACCATAAAGACTTTTTTTCTATTTTACATTTATTGCTGTTTTTCTAATATTGAAGCATTTATTTCTCACCATCCTATGTCATTCTAAAGCAGCTTTGGGGGTATAGTGAAATATAAAAAATGAAAAGCAACTGAGAAAAAAAACTTTATTTCTGGTGAACAATCTGAAAACAAATGGACTGAAAAAGTATTTGGAAGGTGAACAAGCCTATTCAGGCTTTGTGGCTAAAAGACTATGCTCCCTTAAGCTTTTCTAAATTCAGATTCTTAGGGGCAAATTCACTAAGATTCGTTTTCACTAAAATCCGAAGTTGCGCTCAGGGGTAGCGCAAGGTTGCGAAGTTGCGCTAGCGTTGATTCGCTATGTAAAACGAAGTTACGCTAGCGAAGGCTAATTTGCATACGGCGCAAAATTCAAATTTCAATGGAGGAATATGTATCAGCACTACAAATGGCTAGAAAAGCTTCAAAACATCAAATAAAATTTTTATTTTGCCCTACACATGTGCCCACTGTCTAGGTAAGTTGCCATGAGTCAGGAAATGTAGGGGGGAAGGAAGGGAGCCCCAAAATTTTTTTCAATCTTTTTCAGCCTATCACCCAGAATGTAGAAAACACGCCAGCGTTTTTTGGGACTTAGAAAAAATTTTGACTTTTTTTGAAACAATCCCTATCTACTCTATTGCGCTTCGCCAGGTCTGAGGTGGCGAAGGAAGTCTAGCGTAAAAGGTAGCGTTCAGTACACTGCGCGCGTTAGTGAATTTGCGTAGTTACGTCGCTAGCGAAACTTCGCCAGGCGTAAGGGTGCGAAATAACACTAGCTAAACTACGCCAACGTTCGTTAGTAAATTTGCGCAGTAACGAAAATGACAAACGCTAGCGAAGTAACGCTAGCGTTCGGCGCTTAGTGAATTTGCCCCTTAACCACTGACCTGCATTGGTTCATTTTAACCCAATGCACTTAAAGGACAACTATTGTGAAATTTAAGTGCAAAGTAGAAATAGTCTATATAAAAATAAATATTTTCTTAAATATGAGTTTTGTGATTATTTACCATTTGGAAGAAATGGTTTTATTGACAAATCCTCTTTTGGCACCAATTGCTTGTGTTTCCCTGTGACATCATCAGTAAATGCTGTATGCGTTACACACAATGTGCATTGCAAAGTACATTCACAAGCAAACATCCACAGCAAACAGGATTCTACAACAGAGGTGTACTGTGAAATAACGTGTGTGATTACCTTTACATGCACGTGCCCTTGCATTTAAGATGCACAACTGTGATACACGATCCTTTATGATCCTTTAACAGCCACAAAACTGCAACCTGCACAATATTTGCATGATAATTTAAAGTTTTAGAGGCAGGAGTACAGAAAGGAACAAGCAAATACTGCTTTCAATCATATTTACAACTAACCACTGAAAATGGGAATGTATATTGGTTAAAAGTACATTTTTTTTAATAGGCAAAATCTTATTTTTTGGGGTTTACATGGGTTTTAGTAGGGAAATTTCACTTTTAAATTAAAGTAGACCTGTCACCCCGACATAAAAAGCTGTATATAAAAGTCCTTTTCAAATTAAACATGAAATCCAAATTCTTTTTTTTATTATGGTGTTAATAGCATAAACTCATTTAAAAATATCAGCTGTCAATCAAATAGTGCCTGCCCCATCTCTATGCCTTAGGCATAGATGCGGAGCAGGCAATTACTTTTACTTTTCATTCAGTACTTCCTAGATGTCACTGCTCTCCCCACATTCCCTCCTCTGTCTTTAACATTTAATTGTGTAAACAGGGCATGGGGATGGACATCAGGTCCCCCATTCTGGTGCATAAACAAGATTCTGAGATGATGCAAGGCTTGTCTAAATAACAGTGTCCATAAATGCACTCCTACAGCTGAATCCTGCATTGAAATCTGTTTTTTTTAAAAAGCAAACAGATTTTTCTATATTTCATTTTAAAATCTGACATGGGACTAGACATGTTGATAGTTCCAAAGGTGCCCCCAGTCATGTGACTTGTGCTCTTATGGAAAGCCGATTAATTGTGAGCTTAGATTGGCATTACAGTGAAACCTTAATTTTACATCTCCTGATTTTAAGTTTTCCCTCATTTAACATTGTTGTTTTAAGGTCCCACCAATGTATTTTGCATAATATATTTCCCTGATTTTACATTTTCCTGGATTCTATACCAAAAATATAAAATGGGGGGTTCTACTGTATTATTTAAAATTGCTTATCTCTCTATTAGGACTTTTCCTATTTATTCATTATTCTGATATGTAAATAAATATGTGGTTGGTATCTAGAATTTGAGAGCCATTCAACCATTTAAAACCATTTAAAACTATCGTAACAGGTAAAATTTCCTCCAAGCTGGACGATTTTCAAAAAGATAAACAAAAAGAACACCAAGAGCCCCAATTCTTTAAAAAAAATTTTTTATTATTTTTTTCTTTTATTCTCCCCCGATTTTATAGCCGCTTGCCCACATCAATATGATCAACACTCCCCTATTTCTTATATGTGTACCCTCACGCACTTTTATGTACCTATTTCACTACTCTGTCCCATCCAACATGGCGGCTAAGTAACCCCCACACTGCCCCTCCCAACATGGCGACTATTTACTTCTAATACTATAGTATTGAACCTTTTGCCTTAACCCCCCCCCTATGATGCACCTCCTGTTTGTAAGATGCTGGTTCCCCTCCAAACTCTCACTATAAAAGACACTCAGGCATCCTCCACCGGCACAGAGGCGCTAAGTGTGTATACTACTGCCAGATGGTGAGTCTTGTTATTTATTACCACACACCACTCTATGCCTTATATGTTTATATTAACTTTGCAGCCCCACTATGTTTTTGCTCACTGCACTTCCTTCTTACCCTATTTACTTCACCTGTATAATTGTTGTATCCTCTAATACTTATCAACCTTTACTTTGGTATATACAAAAAATCCCCCTATTTTTATTAATAGCTAACTAGTCCCTGCACCATACCTTTATCCCAGAATAATGACCACCATACATATTTTGTAATACTAAAAAAGCTTTTGTTTTGACGAATAAGCATACAGCATACTATTTGTCACTTTGGTCTCTGAAATTCACAGCTGTAACTCCTATGTTTATTGCCTGAAGAAGCGGGTCTGAGCCCGTGAAACGCGTTGTACTGATTGGAGTTGGTTAATAATTTTTGACTGCTTAATTACAGTCGTTTTGTGTCTGCTTGGAGGAGGTAAGTCCACTACTGCCTCCTCTGATTACCAAGTTTTTGTTTTTTAACTCGTTTATATCCTTTTATTCTTTTGGCGCCTCTGTTCTTTTTATACGATTTTCAAAAAGAGTATGTAGTAAAAGTACCTATGCGGTGGGGACGCCCACCGTATGGTCCTTAGTGCCGGCGCCATATTTGTTCTAGGGCGCGCTGGCGTGTTTGCACCAGCACATTTTGGCGCGAATTTTGAACGCTATTTAAGGGCCATTCATTGTACAGCCCTTTGCCCGTGATAGAACTTTGTTCTGTGGTTTCCGTAGTTACGTCGCCTTGTGCCATTTCCAGTTATTCTGATTCTTCGTGTTCGACCCAGCCTGTACCTGACTACTCTCCAAACTGTATCCTGACCCTTGCCTGCCTACTACAACTCTTCTAGTTTAACCCCTTGATTGACTACCTGGTTTTGACCCTTGCCTGCCTGACGATTCTGATATCCGCCTGCCTCGACCCAGCCTGTCTGACCATCCTCCTGCCTAATCCTTTTGTACCGTGACCTTCGGCCCAAAAGACTCTACTAACAGCCGTGCCCCTTTGCCAGCCAGAACATCTCGCCTTGTACCTCTCGTTAAGTCCAGGTGGCACCCAAGTAAGCTGAGGGCTCCTCCCGAAGCCCAAAGGTGGTCACACTACTGGTGAAGCCGAGCCGAGACCAGGGTACTTGGCACTTGTTCTGGTATTGGGTGCCAGTCGTGACAGAGTATCAAATTAACTAAAAGTTGTCAGCCTAGAACTAGCATACCAGGACCATGGATTTTACAATCTGAGACAAAAAAGGAGTTAAACTGAATCTTACATCAGCGTGATTCAGGAAAAAAAACGTGTATTTACTAGAAATCAATCAGTACCGTAGCTTAATGCTTAAATATGTACTGAACCTTATGGCACAAGAAGCAGTCCGTTCAAATATGTTGTTTCACTCAATTAACACCCCCTATCACAAGATTTATGCTTTCACTCTCAATAACAATGTCAAAGCAATCATTTGCATGGGCAGTACTGACTCTTTCAAATGCACGTAGCAATGCATGTTTTGCAGAGCGTATGTATACATACAGGTGTATATGTACATTATACATAATACAGTATACATAAAATAATGTGTAACAATATAAAAATACCAACTTCTATAATATGCAACTTGAAGGGGTAGTGTCTAGAAATGTAAGACTTGAAATCTTGTAAGTCGATATTTTATTAATTGTGTGTACACACTGGATGTGTACAGCACAGCTGGTACAATCATGCCGAAACAGCCTATGACATTTGGTGAGCATTCTCTATATTTCCTCTTGAAGTGGGATCTTCAGATTTTTTTTCATTGAAACAAATATAAGAGACTAAATGGCTTAAGCCCCCATGCTTTTCATTTCATATTTCTGTCTTTTAGGCATTTAATTTTCATGCTAGGAGAAAAAAAAACATGCACCAAGTTGTATATAACAACCACACCTATTTTTTTTGTTCCTACAGTCAACACCAAAACGCCACTGTCTGATAACGACAATCAATTTCCCCCATTATGAAATAAGCTCAGTCATATACAAATGAATGTCTTTCACCCCCTTTTTTAAACATATGCTCTTACGGTACATGGTTTTTAAAATTATGAATCGCTCTGTAGCTTTTGCAGGCTTTGAAATTAAAGGGCAAAAACACCAATATGCCTCAAATCATTTTACATATAAAGTAAATTTATTTTAAAAAACCAACAGCTTCCTTACTAGGACTCTTAGGGGCAAATTATGAATAGGTATTATTTGAGGCTCCAATGAGCGTAACAGATCCGTTGAGGTGTGTTTATACAGCGGAAAATATGGCTGAGCACAGCAGAGCTGATATTGAAGCTTCTGACATACAAGAACTTAAGTAACTAGAATGCCAATTAAAATGAATTTTCATCTTTGGCTGAACTTATAGGGCCTATTTGTAGGAGTTTTGGTAAAAGTATTTATATTTTTATACACAACCTACCTTCCCTTCATCAATTGGATTATCACTGATGTGGACAACTGGTCCTGGATGTGATTTGGATGACCTACACAAGGAAGAGGGAATGCAAATATTACAAAAATGCAATATTTAAAACATATAACCTTCACAATTGATGGTACGTTATGAGGTCACTGTAATAAAGCAAGTAGATCTTCTCTGAAAATAGCAAAAGGCTACTTACAATGACGTTACAAAAACAAATTAGTTATTCACCTTAAGAAAACCATGCGCCATACATAATGACTTTTTAAAACTGATATCAAAAACGTATACATGTTTACATCCTAAACATTAGTTTATCTTCACTATCCCTCTCTCAGCATCTGTTTCTCTTCATACTGTCTGCATGCAGGAGTTGAGTGTCAGATATTTATTTACAGTTAGATTCAACATATTTTATAGGGGGGCTCACTCTATTAAAATCACCAGAAACCCTGTCTCTCTACATGCAAAATGTGTGCAATAGGCAGTTATTTTGTTTGTACTGGAATCATTTATTTGAGTGAGCTCTAACTAATCTGCTAGGAAAGGGAGCCCCCCTATAAGATATATTGGATCTGTCAATGACTGACATCCAACTGCTACAAGAAGACACAATAAAGAGAAACAGATGCTGAGGTAGGAATAGTGAACATAAACTTGATTACTTCAGAAATAATGCAGAATATTTCACTGATTGTAATAAAAAAAATTCTTATTTCACTATGATGAAGCTTATATTAAATTTTCATTTTCATGATCATTCCCCTTTAAAAAATGCTATATACAGTAAATGTAACATTGACCATGAAAGATGGCTTTGTGGTACATGACATTTTAGCCACAGACACACATTCAACGGTTTAATGACAAAAAGTGTCTGGAGAAAGCCCTGTCTCTGTTATTATTGTTAAGTGGCTTTTACACACAACAAGAAAGAAAATCTTTGTGAAAGACTGACTGAAAAGAGAAAAAGAAAAAAAATATCTTTTCTCAATCAAAACGAATAGCTGCTAAATGACACCAGTGCAGTCACCCATAGCAACGGATCAGATTATTTCTTCTGTTTTCTTAAGAAAACAAATTGCTAATTAGTTGCTAGCCCCTATGGTAGTAATGAGTCGTTATTATTTTATGCAAAACCAATATGTCATTTAGCATCCTTCATAAAAAAAGTGCTTAATCTTCCACATTTCTGAGCAGAATTCTTTACTTGCATTTTGTTTTTTCTCTTCTAGTTCCTTTATTTATCCTCCTTTCTGACATTAGAAATGCTATGTTTGCAATGCCCTAAAGTTTCTTTGTGATATGCTACAATAGTTTTGGTGCTTGTCAGGCTTTTCTTAAGCAGAAATAGCTGACCGAGTGATATGTATCCTTCAGCGCCTGTCTGGGAAGCAGAATATGTTGTGACAGTGACAAACAGGAAATGACGGCCTAAACAGATAGGGGAAAATACTTTTTGTTTAATTTAATATCTTGTAATATGAGATCCAGCAAAATTGTATGCTGGTATCTAACATAAATCAAGTAAAATTGAAAGGAATTCTAAACATAATGAAAATCATTTTGGAGGTATTACAGATTAATGACATTGCACTGGATTTGAAGGGGGTGCAGGTAACATAAAAAAAACTATATTATATGTTGAATTAGCCAAATATGTGCTCATTCAAACCTATTTGTGATATAAAATGAATGTCATTTATTAATGTAACTATTTGCTTTATATCTACCAGTAGGGGATGTCTCTGCTTTGGTTGCATAAAAGGCAGGGTAGAGTTTAAATGGCTCCATGCTGCTGCTCCCATCCAAGCAAAGTGGTTTGTGCTTTCCTTGTGCCTTGTTAAGAGAAATTATACTCTGCAGGACATGCAATTACTTTTTCTAAAAATGTTCAGCAAAGCATAATCTAAAACAGCCACGGTACAGCGGAATAACTGATTCTGCATATGTGCCTTTATTTACAAGTATGTTAGGGGGTTATTTATTAAAGTCTGAATGCCAAAAATTTTAAAAAATAGAGGGTTTTTTTACTATAAAATCTGATTTTTTTTTTGTGGAATTTTTCGGAATTTATTATACCTCAAGGGTGTAAAAATTCTGAATAAAAAAGTACTCCAACTCAGACCTGCCGAGTTCATGTAGAAGTCAATTGGAGAAGTCCCCACTTGAAAAAAGGGCCACGCAGGCCTGAAACGTTGTTTGTTCGAGATCTGAGCCTGGATTCCAATAAAGGATGATGCTGTGACTTCACTACTGTAGTCCCGTTGATATTATGATCTGCGATGGGTTTCGTGCAATAATCCGAAGATTTAGTGGTTTTCATGGACAAATCCGAACAAAAAATAAAAATTTTTGGTGTAAAATCCCAAAAATTCGAACAATTTGTGTTTTTCATGTTTTTTCCTGCATAGGAAATTTTCAGAAAAATGCATTGATAAGGGAAAAAAACCTGTGCAGATTTGGTTGGATCATTTTTAGAAAATACTCAGATATTTTGATAAAAAAAAAACTAGTGTTTATTCATATGGCAGGAGCCGATTACTTTCATTAGGAAGCTGCATACGGATAATAAAGAAACAATGCCATCCAGTGGTTAGAATATTTTACTTTACTTTTTTTTTTTTTTTAGAAGAGTCTGCTTTCTCAATACTTCATTGGTAAGTATACAGTCTTAGCCTCTCTGTATTTGGTATTTGCACAGTCCATACCGTATTGTATTTATACTTTTCTTGCAGATGAAAATGATATTATTGATTGAAAGGGAAACTAATAAGCACGCCTTTTATGTTTAATAAAAACTGTAATATCAAAATGAATCCTTTGGTGTCATTTTCAGTAATTCTGGGTGATATTTTCATTTGATTTAATTATATCAGTACCCACTGTGACCCTATTTGCACTGTTTATAAGTGAAAAATAAACAGATATGCAATAATGTGAACAGGGAATGACTTCCTTAAAGGAACAGTAACACCAAAAAATAAAAGTGTTTTAAAGGAAAGACAATATAATGTACTGCTGCCCTGCACTGGCAAAACTGGCGTGTTTGCTTCAGAAACACAATTATAGTTCATATAAACATGCTGCTGTGTAGCAATGGAAGCACAGTACACATAGTAGATAACAGATAAGTTCTGAAGAATCCCATTGTATGCTACAGCATACATCTGATGTGTATCGTGTTTATTCATATGGCAGGAGCCGATTACTTTCATTAGGAAGCTGCATACAGATAATAAAGAAACAATGCCATCCAGTGGTTAGAATATTTTAACTATGTAACTATGTGTGCATTTTCTCCTTTTTCAGCTTTGAATGGCTGTTCCCATGACAACACAGCAGTTTATTTATATAAACTATTATAGAGTTTCTGAAGCAAACACCAGTTGTACCAGTACAGCACAACAGTACATTATATTTTCACTACTTTAGGACACTTTAATTTTTTGGTGTTACTGTTTCTTTAACCCTAGATCCCTCATCATTGTGATTCATTGTGATCCATGACTGTCTTAGCTTAAGGCCTACCTGTTGTAAAGAATGTATACTTTTTTTTTTTTTTGCACTGATGCACATATTGCTTAGTACAGATATGGAATATGTTATCTGGAAAGCTTTGAAAGGGAAGGCCATTTCCCACAGAGTCCCATTTAAGCGAATAATTCAAATTTTTTAAAATTATTCTTTCTTCCTAATAATAAAACAGTACCTTGTACATGATGGTAACTAAGCTGCGTGAATCCATATTGTTGGCAAACCAAACCTATTGGATTTATTTAATGTTTAAATTATTTTTAGCAGACTTAAGGTCTGGTGATCAAAATTATGGAAAGATTCCTTATGTGAAAACACCCCTGTCCTAAGGATTCTGGATAACAGACCTCATACCTGTAACACACATAAGGATAATGTAAAGCTAGTAAACACATTTGTACAATTGTGCTTTTTTTGTTACCGTATATACTCGAGTATAAGCCGAGTTTTTCAGCATCCAAAATGTGCTGAAAAAGACTACCTCGGCTTATACTCGGGTCAGCGGGCAGTAGTTGAGATTGCAGTCACTTTTAATCATTCCTATACCAACAGTTCACTTGGGGAGAGACTGCAATATCCCACAATGCCCTCTGTTGGTTATATGAAAGAATAACAGTGCGCCCTCTGTTGGTTATATGAAAGAATAACAGTGACTGCAATATCACACAGCGCCATCTGTTGGTTATATGAAAAAATAACAGTGACTGCAATATCACACAGCGCCATCTGTTGGTTATATGAAAGAATAACAGTGACTGCAATATCACACAGCACCCTCTGTTGGTTATATGAAAGAATAACAGTGCGCCCTCTGTTGGTTATATGAAAGAATAACAGTGACTGCAATATCACACAGCGCCCTTTGTTGGTTATATTAAAGAATAACAGTGACTGCAATATCACACAGCGCCCTCTGTTGGTTATATTAAAGAATAACAGTGACTGCAATATCACACAGCACCCTCTGTTGGTTATATGAAGGATTAACAGTGATGGCAATATCACACAGCACCCTCTGCACATGGTAGTGGGACAATGCACACAGTAATCCGTTTGGCAATTCTCTGTCACCATCAACTTTGCAAAGAAGTCCGGTTGATCGCTGGGGGGTCGCTTTGGCAGAATGTGCGCTGCTGGGAGACAGGGCTGTAGTTGTGTCTAGGCTTATACTAGAGTTAATACGTTTTCCCAGTTTTTGTAGGTAAAATTAGGTACCTCGGCTTATACTCGGGTCGGCTTATAGTATATACGGTATATTGGTCAGTTTGAAATTCAACTAAACAATTAATATATTAAAGCTGATCCTGTTCAAACATTAATAAACAAATTATAATTTCCAATTATAAGAGTTTGAAACCTACAGTGATCATGCATTTATTTTTGGCTTGAAATGCACTAGAATAAAATAGTTTGGTTACATATTCAGTAGAAAAATAGAAGGAAAGCTCCCTAATTAACACTGCCCTCAATGAGACCTTCCTTCTTATTTTATTCTCATCTGAAACAAACTGCCTGAAGATAAATAAAAGGGACTTGTCTATCTTCTGAGTGGCTAAACGTCTATATATATATTTTACATAGATAAAGTATTTTATTCCTTTGGTGTTTAGATCACAGAAAAAATGGTTTGCAAAGGACAGCTAGCAAAATTGTTGCATGCTCACATATTGTTTTCGAATACTTTTTGGGGGTTATTTATACAAATTTTCCTCATGTTTTAAATAAAAAAGTCCAACCAAACTTTAAACCACGAATTGTTGCACGAAAAATCGGAATTTTTCGGATTTAACATCTGTAAAATTCGATTTTTTTTTTGTGAAATCTGCGGAAACGTCCAAAATTTTCAGACCTCGACAAGTAGAAGATGTAGTATTTTCAGGTTTGGGCTTTTTGCATGTTCAGGGTATAATACATTTTTTTTTTCCCACTAAAAATTGAATTCTACTGGTAAAAAAGCATTTGGGCTTTAATAAATAAATGCCTTCATGTATAAACACCTCGTATAATAAAAGCAGGTCTTCTGGCCCTATTTCAGTAGAGAAACTACAGACATTTATTGGTAAATACATCTCTCTAGTGTTTGTTTTCCTTCTAAACCAGCTGGACACTATTTCAGCCATTGTCTCTTAACACTAAACCTCCACACAATTTTATTGCATTATGCAAAGTCCTCTTACAGTATATCATTAGCTGCCTAAAATAGAAAAGCCTATAAATCCTGAGACTATAACCAAGAGTCATTTCTGAAAATGCGAGGCTGGAAGGAGAATGCAGAAATGAAAACCTAAAAAAAAAACACGGAGCTAAGAATTTTACAGTAGCCTAAAAACTATGTTGTGCCATATAATTCTGTGCCTCTGTGATTTCTATCTATTCAGATCTCTAGTCAGCTAGCATTCAAACTGCAAAAAGTAATTAGCTCTCAGAGCAAGAAGTGACTTTTATAAACTAATAATCTAGTGCGGCATCAGCTTCTCTGCAACCAATTAGAGGAAGTTTAAGCATTTTGAACTGGGATACGTGCCATTATCTCCAGAGGGCTGCTCTGGGCAAAATATGCAACCCTGACACAAAGATTCTCATTAATGTCACGGACTACGTAACACTCACAGTTCAATGGCTTTATTCCACATGATGACGTAGCCTGAGAGAGAGAACGACTCCACGTTGACAATATGAATATTGCCTCGTTCTGTTCCCACGTAGAGCCATTTGCTCTGGAAAGGCAGGTGGCAAAATGTTATCCTGAATCAAAAGGAAAGGAACAAAAAGTTAGTTTTGATCAGCAAAATAAAAAGAGAAACACAAAAAGAAAGATGGTGACAATGTTGATTTTTTTTAGATATTTTGTTTTGACACCGTAATACAAGTACTGCATTCATAAACTACAAAAACGCAAAATCAATTAAGAATAAATTGTATAAGAATACTTTGTTAGGTATAATCTGAATGCATATCTTTAGGCGTTCTGCGTTCTTGATTATGAAACAAAAGCTGCAGATCATTAGAATAGGCTTTGGGAGATTGGAGGTGCAGAAAAAGCCTGAAATCTAAGAGGGATAGACAGGTCAGCAGCCTCAATATTTGCACCATAAATCCTATACCAAGCAATATTTTAAAGGCCATACAGTATTATTATCTCTGAATTACAAATACATGCATAAAACAATTAAAAATTCTCATCAGTTTGCCAAGGTAGGATCATTTGCTGGAACCACTGTTCAAATGTATTAAACTTTTCTTCAAGATATATGTACTCACATAGTATTATTGCAATGTAAGTTTTATAACACTATTAATACAGAGACCTATGATTTGCGAACATAAATGAAATTCACCATTTTAACATGCACCAAATAAACCGTTAATTAAGGTGCATCACCTTTTATTGCTTATAACCTAAAAATAAGCAAATTAAAACGGTTTAAATACTTTGCACACAGATAAATACATTTTATCTATTATGACCACGCTTCACATAATCATATTTATCCTTGTAATGTGGCCAGATTCATGGAAGTTTATGGGAGTGGTTGTGTATTTATTATTGCACCTCCTTAACCCTTTAAACCTTAACTTGATTGGTGTGCCCTCCATTCATTTGTTCTCCTAAATGTGACCAGATTCACCAAGAGATATACTGTAGCACTTTACAAAGATTATACATTCTTCATCTCAGTCCCTGCCCCAGTGGAGCTTACAGTCTAAGGAAACCTATCATGTTCACGTACAGTAGGGTTAATTTTATTAGGACAGTTAACCTTGCTATATGTGTTTGGAGTACCTGGAGTAACAGCGTGTTAGCATTGGAAGTACATACAAACTTACTCTGGCTCTATGCTATAAGGCAGCAGTACTAACCACTGTCCAACTGGGCTGCCCAATAATCTTTTAACCACCTTGAAATGCTGCTCCATAGAGCTTACAATCAAATTTTCCTGTTATATTTACAGAATGTATCATGGAAATGATGACTAATATTCCATTCATTACAGTTAGGGCCTTATCTTTCAAAAATGTAATCTCATTTTTCTAATAAATTTTATGTAAAAAAGTTTGAGGAAACTAGAATCGACGATTTGACCTTATTTATTAAAAAAGCACAATTTAATCGGATCAGGGGAAAAATAAATTCTAGGTAAAACCTAGAATACTGTTTTTCTGGATTTTTTTCCCAAATCACTCGATTTTTTTCTGTCTTCTTCCCAAGAAGGCCGAATTTCCCGGATTTTTGCCCAAAAAGTCAGAAATAGTTGGATTTTTGGGCTAATTCCAGCGCAGACCACAAAAACTTCTAAATAGGATAGGGACCTCTCCCATTGACTTATATACAACCTCTGCAGGTCTGAGATGCTGGATTTTTGGTTTCTGACTAACTCCATCAACGAGGTGTAATAAATCTCAAATAATTTGAGTTTTTTTCCATTAAAAATTTCGATTTTATAGTTTAAAAACCTACATTTTTTTGAGTTTTTGACATTTGGACTTTAATAAATAACCCCCTTAATTTTCCAACTTGCTTGTCTTCATTGTTGGCATCATGTTATTCCCAATTCCAAGCCTTTTTTGAGCATGAGTGAAACTGGATGTTTTGTGGTTAGAACAAATATTAATTAAAGTGGACCTGTCATCCAGTCATAAAAAGCTGTATATTAAAAGTCCTTTTCAAATTAAACATGAAATCCAAATGTTTCCTTTTATTAAAGCATTCATAGCTGCATAGAGGCGGGGCAAGCAATTACTTTCACTTTCCATTAACCACTTCCTAGATGTCACTGCTCTCCCCACATCCCCCTTTCTTTACCCCCCCTTTCTATACCATTTAATTGTGTAGCCAGTGTATGGGGGTGGACATCAGGTTCCCCATTCTGGTGCACAAACAAGATTCTGAGTTGATGCAAGGCTTGTCTTAATAACAGTGTCCACAAAATGGCTCCAGCCTGCTTTCTATAATTATGAGTTTCCAGACTGATGGAAACCAGATTCAAATAATTTATACAGTGTAATTAAAATTCATTTTGCTGGACTAACATGATAAAATAGGATTTGAATTAATTTTTTTGGGCGACGGGTCCCCTTAAAGGCAAAAAGGCCTTAATTAACGTACATTTGTCTCTGTTTTCTCTGGGTATGTTACTATTACAGTCAAACATTACCAAGTGCAGTGTTTCTAAAAATGTTGAATCATGAATATGTGTCCATGAAGGTATATTTGAATGGATCCCAACAGGTTTGAATTCACAAATATTTTAGTTGAAAAAACACTAGCAGCAAAAAAAAAAAACTTTATAAATAAAACAAAACCCTCAAACTACAGCAAAACATAATTTTTTAGTTGGGATCTTACAGCATATTTTGTCTCAACCTCTGAGAAATCGACCCCTAAACATGGCAGCTTTAAATCTGTTATGAGGTAGTTGCCTTTAACTGTAAATAAGTATTGTCTATCATGATTTCCCCTAGAGAATTATAATCTTACCAATTTAAACTGAATAAGATTTAGGGGCCTATATAACAAAATTTTAATGTGTGTAATTTTAGTCACTTTTTCTTCAAATAAATTCACAATTTTAAAAACGTAGAATGCTTGCTTATTTGTTAAAAAAAATATTAAAAAAATGACTTAAAAAATGAATAAAATTGTCTATAAATTCAAAGAATTCCAAAATATTGAAAAAACTGTGCCTAAAACAGCTTCCACTGACCTCGCTAGCCTTTAGATGACAACGTTTTAGGGCTACAAAAATTTGGGTCCAAAAACCACA
This sequence comes from Xenopus laevis, assembly GCF_017654675.1. Lineage (NCBI taxonomy): Eukaryota > Metazoa > Chordata > Amphibia > Anura > Pipidae > Xenopus > Xenopus laevis. The sequence goes on from NC_054380.1 coordinate 40,455,994, forward strand.
GACCTAAAGGCTCAAGTTTTTTGTGCTTAAAAAAATTACAAAAATGCAAGTTTTTGTGAACATAAATGAAATTCACCATTTTTAGCCTGAAAAAAACAGAATTGCGGTTAAAAAAAATTTTGAGCATTGATACAACCATTGAAACAGCCACTTTGCCGCCTATACAATATACTACTTGTCCGTTTTTCAAGTAGATTTTGGAACCAAAGCAGCCCATAATCTATGATTTGGTTTCAGTCTAAAGACTACCCCTGTCAGGTTACCCCTTTAAGAGTAAGCACACAGAAATGTGTATTTGCTTCATATATCAAGAATATGTCTGCATTCTATGGAAGAGTGAGGGTGTGCAGATCCACAATGGAGCTAATTAATTTCCTAGACAGCCGTGTGAAACAGATTTAAAAAAAAGTGTTATATGCAAATCAATGCAAAGAGTGACTCATGGGACACGAAGCCATTACCTCTGAGAGTGAAAGAAAACAGAAGCCTGTTTAGCAGATTATAGTGTTTTCACACACAGGAACTCTCACAATGAGCATCTGTACCTTGGCTTCAATGTAATATTATATTTCAAGGACACTGAAAAATTGCCTTGAAGGAATGATTCATGCTTCCTGATGTGCTTGTTTCATCTCTGTTCTTCTAAAAGGACAGGAGTCGCACTGCATAGAATCTACGTGAATCAAAAGCAATTTAAGCCATGAAAAACACATTTGCAACAAATACAGTATTTGCCTTGTAAAATCCTCAGATAAAAGATGTTTTAAGGTGCAGTGATGCATTACACATTAACAGGTGCCATATAGGGACTGCTGGCATCAAAGGACCATAGTCAATATCTGCATCGACTTGCTGCAAGTAGGTCAATATGAACCAAGCCATGAGCTGAACAATGATAAGCAATTCATATAATGATTGTAAATCTGTTATAACCAATGTAGAGTTCACATTGAGCTCTATTCTGTCAGTTCGGAAAACTGCATGTTTAAAAACAAACCCCTACACCCCAAGCACAGCCAATCAAGCCCACATCTATAAGTAGAGAACCTATAAGTGAAGAGTCTGTAGAAAAGCAACTGGACCATATATATACGAGTGATCAGTATTTTTACTGGATGCCCTTTTTAATGGATGCCCTTTCATATTTCATTTAGCTGAACGTGAGACTTTATAGGATATATTGTAACTAAGGGAAATTCTCTAAAGCACAACTTATTAATGTATTGAGCAATTACCCTGCCCGACCGCTGGCAGCACTGTACAGCTCAAGCACCCAGCTGGTGCACCAGCTTGCTGAAATTACAAAGTTTCTAGCCAAATTTCATATAATCATATTTTTTTCGTTTGGACCCAAAATCGAAATAATGGACTGTCTTTCATACTTTAGCAACCTGTTGGAACTAGTTTAAAATCAGTATAGCAAATAAATGGTCAGAAAAGTCAAGCATGCCATAGCAAAAATTCCAGGGTTCACCTCTTTTTCTTTCAGCACTCTTAAAGGGGTTGTTTACCTTTAAATTAACTTTTAGTATGATGTAGCAAGTGATTTTCTGAGACAATTTGCAATTGGTTTTCATGTTTTATTATTTGTGGTTGGTGAGTTATTTAGCTTTTTATTCAGCAGCTCACCAGTTTGCAATCGGGTTGCTAGGGTCCAAATAACCCTAGCAACCATACCCTGATTTGAATAGGAGACTGGAATATGAATAGGAGAGGCCTGATTAGAAAGACGAGGAATAAAAAGTAGCAACAGAGATGCATTTGTAGCCTTACAGAGCATTTGTTTTTTAGATAGGGGCAGTGACCCCCATTTGAAAGCAGGGAAGAGTTTTAAGAAGAATGCAAATGATTAAAAAAACGATAAAAAAATAAATAATGAAGACCAAATGCAAATTTTCTTAGAATAAGCCATTCTATAACATATTAAAAGTTAACTTAAAGGTGAACCACCGCTTTAAAGGAACAGTTCAGTGTAAAAATAAAAACTGGCTAAACAGATGATTGGTCACTGATTGGTTACTGCCTGATAACCAGTGGAAGCCAAGAGAGCTACAAAGCAGGAAGTAGTGTTCTGGCTATTATGTTAGACATCCAGTCACTCCAGCCTTTATACATTACATATTTGGCTAACTAACTATATTAAAAAATTTTTTTATTTTAAACAGCCTATTTACCCAGTTTTTCTTTTTATACTGAACCATTCCTTTAAGGTGTGAACAAAAGTGAGTTATGGTAGGACTCCACAAACGATTTTGTCGCGATCTGACTCATGCGTCAAGAATAAGGTAAAAGATATAATTGTTGCATGGTGTCGCAGCGTTGATCCAACACGATAAGACTGTCGGATGCAGACGCTGCGTCTGCATCCGACAGTCGCGTCGGATAAACGCTGCAACACCATGCGACAATTCTCTTACCTTATTTTGTTGCATGCGACAAGTCGCATGCGTTTTGTCGCAGCATGACGGATTGCAACAAAATCGTTTGTGGACCATTACTGGATTCCTCTACCGCACGATCTAGCATACCACACAGGAAAATTGAAGTTTTTAAACAACAGCTTAGATCCCTCACTTTAGTGGACACCTGGCGCCTCACGCAACCCTCTGTACGCGACTATACTTTTTACTCCCATCCGCATGATACCTATAGTAGACTGGATTACATTTTCATACGTCATGCAGATATCAATCTTCTCAAAGACGCTACAATAGACAGTATAACTTGGTCGGACCACGCCCCCATTACGTGCACTCTTTCACGACGGGTCCCCACTCGTAGAGTCTTCTCCTGGAGATTAAACGATTCCCTTCTCCGAGAGGAAACTGCGAAGAGGGACCTCACTCAAAAGCTTCAGAATTATTTTCAAGAAAATAACCTAGAACAGACTGACCCATGGACTTTATGGTTGGCTCACAAATGTGTCATTAGAGGGAAACTGATACAGTTGGGAGCACGCAAAAAGAGAGAAGGCAACACTAAAATACAACAGATGATAACTAGAATTCGATCTCTCGAGGCGCAACATAAATACTCCAAATTCACACACATACTTGCCGAACTGACACAAGCTAGGAAAGATCTCAGGGACACATATTCGGCGTACATGACTAGAGCCGTTGAAATTCATAAAAAACTCTATTTCGAACACGGCAACAAATGTGGCCGTCTTTTAGCTGCCGCATTAAAGAAAAAGCAGTTACGAAACTATATTCCTAAAATTCGAACATTGGATGGGAAAACAGTGCACACCTCCACGGACATAGCAGAAGTTTTTCGTCAATATTATACTAAACTTTATCAGCTTCATCCCCCAACTACTACATAAAACAAACCTCTTGATACTTTGACTAAATGCGCTGACTATATTGTGGACTCCGATCTCCCGAGATTATCTGACGATATTCGAAAGACCCTAGATTCCCCCTTGACTATAGACGAGTTTACTGCAGCCATTAAGACTACCAAAGCCGGTAAGGCCCCAGGGCCCGATGGCTTTTCAATATCATACTATAAGGAACTGAGTCACTGCCTCCTACCGTACTTGGTTGCCGCTACTAACTCCATCACAGCCACTAATACGATCCCCTCAGAAGCCCTAGCGGCACATATAACCTTAATTCATAAAAAAGGTAAAGACCCCACAGATCCTGGCAGTTTCCGTCCCATTTCCCTACTAAATGTCGATACCAAGTTATATGCGAAGGTACTAGCCACCAGGTTAAATCAAGTCCTGACCTCCCTGATCTCACCGGAACAGGTAGGTTTCGTTCCGCACAGAGAGGCTAGGGACAACACGAACAGACTCTTTAGTATCATCCATTACTGTAAAAGCCGCACCATCCCTGTTATGCTCTTATCCACGCCGAGAAGGCTTTCGACAGGGTAGACTGGACATTTTTACGAGCCACCCTACAACACATAAACTTAGGACCTAGAATGCTATCGTGGATAACTACCTTATATACCAATCCATCTGCTAAACTTAGGGTTAATGGAGAATACTCGCAATCATTTAGAATACATAACGGGACTCGTCAAGGCTGCCCACTCTCCCCCCTCCTTTTCATTCTCTCGCTCGAGAGCTTTCTCAACAGGGTTAGGAAGGACCCAAACATTAATGGAGTCACAATTGGTTCTGTGGAACACAAGATCGCTGCATACGCAGACGATCTGCTTTTCTTTTTGCGGAACCCCAGGATCTCGCTTCCAAACTTAGTGGCGGAATTGCATAAATTTAATTCGGTTAGTAATTTTAAAATTAATCTGACTAAATCTGTCGCTCAAAATGTCTCTATTCCCCGGGAGGAGTTTTCAGCTGCTACTACTTCTTTTCCGATCAGGACATCCACTACATGCTTCACCTACCTTGGCATAAAAATATTTCCGGATGTGAAACAAATTGTCATTAGAAATTATAGTGATCTCTTAAATTCCATTAAGACGGACTTAAGGGATTAGACAACTAAAACGTTATCGTGGTTTGGCCGCGTTAATTCCCTTAAAATGAACATTCTCCCCCGCTTCCTATATGTTTCACAGGCCATCCCATACCCCCCTCCCAAGGGGACCTTACAAACACTGCATACTCTCACGAAACAGTTCATTTGGGCGGATAAAAACCCGAGATTGGCAAGGTCAACACTAACAGCATCTAAAACACAGGGTGGTTTAAGTCTTCCAGATTGGCAGATATACCATCAAGCCACAATTATAAACAGATGCCTAGACTGGGCCTTTTATGGGAAGACCAAATTGTGGATACAGATAGAGCAGGAATCCCTGGTAACCCCTTTGTGGGCGGCTCCCTGGTTATCTCCAGCTAACAGAATGTATAGAGATAGAACAGATGCTAAACTTAAATACAAGTTAGACACCTGGGACAACCTAGCTAAATCACGCAAATGGATTAACTCTCCCTCCCCTTTATCTCCGGTTCTTGGCAATCCTGCCTTCACACCAGGCCTGAATTTAGATAGCTACAGGGATTGGGACATTCTCTTTCACGCAGGAGCTGATTGTTTTTACCATCATGGCAATTTGAAAAACCTGGACGAACGATTGCCTAATATCACGCCGACTGACCTAGATAGATTTAAGTATCGGCAAATCAGGCACTTTCTACAGGCAACATTTCCACCTCATAAAGATAGACCTACTCTCACTCCCATGGAACATATTTGGTCCCTGGAAAACCCACCAAGCCGTGCGATTTCTCGGATATACAAACACATTATAGACCTCAAACCGACCCCACTCTCTATCCTAAAAGACAAGTGGCAACGAGATGTGACCATGCCTGTCTCGGACGCCCAATGGGCAAAAATTACTCTATTGGTACACCAATCCTCTAAATGCGCTAAACTCCAAGAACTTAACTATAAATTACTAACTAAGTGGTACCGTTACCCTACCAAGTTGAGCAAGATCTACAAGGCAGTCTCCCCTACATGCTGGAGATGTATGGAACATCTCGGTACCCTGACGCATATTTTTTGGGATTGCCCTATAATCAACTCTTTTTGGACCTCAATACGCAACACTATCAAAACTGTTACAGATATAGAAATCCTTGATAACCCTTTGGCCGTCCTCTTACATGACACCTCACTGCCACTAAAGACATACAAGAAGTCTCTTGTTCCCATAATGCTAGACGCCGCCAAGGCATTAATTCCCCTTAAATGGAGACAGACAGTCCGTCCGTGAAAGATTGGTTGCTTAAGATCAAAGAGATACATAAATTCGAGGAGCTGAAGACTGAAACTGCTAGTGATTTCCAGAATTTCATGGCTAAATGGTATCACTGGATTGCATTTACCAATTCAGATTCTTATGTCCAATTGTGCACCGTGTGAGATTCGACCTGTTATTTTATCTATAACTCTCTATTTTCTCTTTCTTGAGTTCCCTGGGGAGGCGAGGGGTTCCAGCAGTACCTGCCCATGTGGCCCATCCTGACTAGTAGCGTCGTTATCATGCTTATATTGGATCTTTATCCACCCCTAGCAGGTTCCAATCAGTGATCAGTGGACTTGAGCTCGACCACGCCATTTACGACTTTGGATATCCCCAGGCCGGTATGCCATTTCTGTTATCTTCTTCTCTTTTTCCCCTTCCTTTTCCCCCCCTTACCTTCCCTTTACCTTCCTGTACCCAGACCCCCTTCCCCCCCTCTCTCTTTTCTCCCCTCTTTCTTACTGTACCCTCTGCGTACTGACTCCAAAACCGGATACATCGGCACTCTATGGTCAAATTTCTAGCACCCCAGGCTATATGTTGTTTTGCGTAGCCATGATAATGCGAAGATTGAACAGCTCCATCGTCTCCTGAGTTATTTACAATTCCTTTGTTTATGCTTTTGTGGCCATCACCATGCGTAACCATGTACCTGTGGCGAGCGAGACTCGATATGCTGCTCATTACAGTCTGGTCTCCTGAGATTGTTGATGTAGAGTCATTCTGCATTTGTGCATGGCTATCTGACTGATGCTATTTTCTGTATTGTTCCTGGTGCTCTATCTCTGTATTGACTGTGCTGTTGTATACCGTTCTTTTTGTTTTCTTTTTCTTTTTCTCCTTTTCAAAAATCAATAAAAACAGATTTATAAAAAAAAAAAAAATCGTTCGTGGAGTCCTACCCTTAGAAAGCACAATTATAGTGCAATCAATTCATCAACTATAAAATAAAGCTATTAGGGCTATTCAAGGCCAAAAGGCCATATTCATGTGTCTCCATAAAGGACATGCAAGCAGTGATTTGAGAATTTGAACCCATGCATACAGGGGAATCATTACTGTACTAAATTTCAGTTAATCGGAAATATGTTATATGTACACTTCATGCAATATGTGTATACAGGTAACAAAAGCTTTCTGATGGGTTTCCAAGCACAACCCTTTGGACATCTTCCTAAGGACTCTTACACACATACATTTTTTCCTGCGTTTTTTTCAAATGCATGCATGAAAAAAATACATATATTGCATTTATACTTTTTTTTTTAATGCAACAAACATTTTTATTCCGTTCCAAAAGTAACCCTCTATTCTAGTGATGAATGTACATCAAGCTCAAGAAAATGCAGCATGCTGCGTCTAAGCAAAAGCACTGAAATGCAAATGCAGAATGCTCATGAGTACAGCCAGGCAGAATATAATGTAATCAATTAACAAAGGTGTTAATTTGCTCTCAACCCTGCATTTTAACGTGCATTATAGGCATAAAAATGCAGGGAAAATGCCTGTGTGTAAGAGTCCTAAACAGTGTCCACAAAATGGCTCCTGCCTGCTTGCTATAATTATGAATTCCCAGAACGAAGGAAACAAAATTCAAATAATTTATAAAGTAAAATTAAAGTTCACTTTGCTTGATTAACGTGATAAAATAGGATTTGGAATAATTTTCCAAATATTTTTTTAAGTGACAGTCCCCTTTAAAAAAGACTAGTGCCAGAACAACTAGGTGGTATCTCCAAGATCTATCAATGGAATTAATAGCAGCAAAGTATAAAATAGAAATATTTTCTGTTGTATTATTACACACACTGCAGCCTGACTCTGGATCCTACAAAAATAATACTCTACTTCCCGGTGATATGAAAGATTTCCCTACTGTAAATATAACGTGTGGGGGGGTGATATACATTTACAACATGCTTCACATGGGCCAAATAGGCATACCAATTTATCATTTAAAATATCCTGCCTATTTACATTTTATTTTTATTGAAAGAGCAGATAGATCATGCTTTTATTTTCTCCCTTACATTCTCCCTAAGGAAATGGCAAATTACGTTTAATGAGAGATAATGAGATCTTCAATCCCCCCCAAGTACAAAGAAATATTCATTTTATAAAGCGGTTAACTGAGGAGAATCTTCTTAATATCCTCCTCATCAACACTTGGCCAGAGGGCTAATAACTACATCTCATGGGGATCCATAGGAATGATCCAATACAGGAGGTAGCTATGCTCTGCCTATTACCACTTCATCTAAAAGGCTATATGGGCTTCCTCAAGCATTTAACCATTTTTCATTTAACCATTTTCATGTTCACACTTTTTTCACTATCTGCCTTAATTGAAGTGAAAAAATTGTGGGTCTTTTTTTTTAAAAAAAGAAAATGAATAAATAAAAATTCGGAAAAAGGGAATGAAAGGTGCGCTGGGGATTTCATTCCCTTTTTCCGAATTTTTTCACATGTGGACAAATGGATCCATTGATTGAACTTTGGTGCAGCTCTTTCCCCCACCTATTGGACTGAGCGCAGTCTTCACCCCATTGATTTACTGAATAAATAAAAATGCCACTGCCTAAAACCCACCATGATCTTATTTGAAAAGCTGCGATTGCAGAAAAGAATCACAATCATGGAAAAAATTGCTGCAAGTTGAGGAGTTTGGCAAGATCAGAATCCCACAAAGTAAGAAACGTAGCAATGAGCACTGCAATTAGCATTTAGCAGTAGCACACTGTAAATTAAAGCTAAATTAGAAGAGATTGTTTAGGTTCAAAGTTAAGAAAGAGAAAAGTCCAAAAATGTCCATGGCAACTGCTGTTTAATGCTGGTATGGGTTATTGTTGGCCCAAAAATACACATTTGTAGGTTTTATGGCATCACAGGAGTTTTAGGATTGAGATTTGGAGCTAGAGAAATTGCCAGGTAGTGACAGCATAAGGGCTCTTACAGACGATCGGTTTTACCTGCACTCCCCTGCGTTGCGCTTTCTTCTGTTCAGCCACAGGGGAGCGCAGCCGTAGACGCACTAAATTATTGTCAATGGGGCTGTACTCACACAGATGCATGTTGCATTTTACCTGCGTTCGGCATTTACATGAGTGAGTACAGCCCCCTTCAAAATAATTAACTGCGCTCCCCTGCGACTGAATGGAAAAAAAAGCGCAGTGCAGGGGAGCACAGGTAAAAACGCTCGTTAGTAAGTGCCCTTAAAGTTGTATTTTTGACATTCTGTTTTTATAAACGGAAAACTATGTAGCATTAATTTGATGTGAATAAAAAGGGATCCAAACTGTTTTTATTTTTGCATTATAATATTTCTTTAAAGGGAATCTCCACACAAATCTGTTTTTGCATAATAAAAGAAAAGATAAATCTAAGAGACTCGGTTATAAAATAATATTTAAATGTAATTGCAATTGAAAGCAGTGTTTATTTATCCCTTTCTATCCTGTGGTTCTGACTGAAAATTGTAGCAGAAGCCAGTTCTCCTCTATCCCTGTTTATCAGCTGGCTTTTACTCAGGACCGGGCCAAGCCGAACGGGCGAGCTAGGCAACACATCGGGGCCACCCTGCTCCCCCCCATGCGTGCCCAAATGTGAATGTGTGCAGGGGAGGACAGGTGAGGGAAAGGAGCATGACAGAGGGGAAAGGAGGGAGAGGAGAGCGACTCAGAGGAGGGGAGGAAGCAGGGGTGTAACTATAGAGGAAGTAGGCCCTGCAGCTGCAGGGGGCCCAGGAGGTATATGGGGCCCCATGAGGCCCTAATAATGAGCAATTTCAATATATATATATTGTTAAAACAGCACAAACTCTGGGGAGGGGCTAAAATTATTTGCTGTGGGGCCCCCCTATCGTTGCGCCCTAGGAAGGTGCCTCTTTTGCCGACCCCTAGTTCCGGCCTGTCTATTCCAATTTTCAATTGTCAAAGCCAGAAGTGCAAAGAATTTAAACAGATACTGCTTTCAATATCATTAACAAATATCTTTGGTTGGCAACCCACTTTAACTAGATGAAGAATTTTGTTCTACATCATTCCTCAGTGTCTAAAAAAACACAGTACATGTATGGGATTAATTAAAAAAACTAGATTTGCTTAAAATAGACTCTTTAGGAGATGGCGTTCCCTTAATTTGAGCTTTCTGGAACAGATTTCCAGATAAGGGAACCCATATCTGTATAAGCTCTGTTAAAAGTAAAAAATAAAGGGACACAATTATTTGAATAGACAAAAACGTGTGGCATGAATAAATATTTATGTTCAAATAATAATGCTTGCAAACTTCCACAGAGTGCAAAATTATGAAATGTATAATTGGCATTTATAATGCAGTGAAACACATTTCCATCATAACAGAAGAGGAACCTGATGCAGTGATGATTGTGACAAACTTAAACTGAGCTCTATCGGATATAGAAAGATATTTGTTTAAATGTATTCAGAATGCTAATACGAATATAAAAATCTGCCTTTTGTAATTCCAAATGCACATAGTTCTAAAATGGGTCACTAGTTACTTCCATGACCAAGGAATGGCCCAAGCTGCAGGCCAAGTTATATCATGTCACATTACCCAGCCACTGATATGATGAGATGAACATCAAATCTCCTATTTCTCTGTTCATTTTCACATGCTGTTAAAGGGATCCTGTCATCGGAAAACCTGTTTTTTTCAAAAGACATCAGTTAATAGTGCTACTCCAGCAGAATTCTGCACTGAAATCCAACTCAAAAGAGCAAACAGATTTTTTTATATTCAATTTTGAAATCTGACATGGGGCTAGACATTTTGTCAATTTCCCAGCTGCCCTTGGTCATGTGACTTGTGCCTGCACTTTAGGAGAGAAATGCTTTCTGGCAGGCTGCTGTTTTTCCTTCTCAATGTAATTGAATGTGTCTCAGTGGGACATGGGTTTTTACTATTAGATCTACCAGGCAGCTGTTATCTTGTGTTAGGGAGCTGTTATCTGGTTACCTTCCCATTGTTCTTTTGTTTGGCTGCTGGGGGGGTTAAAGGGAGGGGGGTGATATCACTCCAACTTGCAGTACAGCAGTAAAGAGTGATTGAAGTTTATCAGAGCATAAGTCACATGACTTGGGGCAGCTGAGAAATTGACAATATGTCTAGCCCCATGTCAGATTTCAAAATTGAATATAAAAAAATCAGTTTGCTCTTTTGAGAAATGGAGTTCAGTGCAGAATTCTGCTGGAGCAGCACTATTAAATGATTCATTTTGAAAAAAATGTTTTTTCCCATGACAGTATCCCTTTAAGGTTCATTTTCTCTTAATTCCAAAATGGGTCCCAATTTCTCTTAAGATGGTAAAACCTAGAATATTCATATCTGTATGATATCCAAACCCATAAATAAATATTTTGAGTGACAGCTTATTCCATACTGCAGTGCTAGGAATTGTTTATTGAATAAAAAGATATATTAAATATTGCTTTAAAGGAGAACTAGACTTTCTGAATGAAAACTATAATAATAGCATATACTAATAAGTTCAGATTGACATACACATATATTGTAATTAAACACTGCTCTTTTATTTGATCTTGAGCTACCATTTTGTACAAGTTCTCTGTGCTCCCTCGCTGATCACCTGGCAGGAAAAAAACCTCTATACATTTAGGGGCATATTTATCAAGGGTTGAATTTCGAATTGAAAAAACTTCGAAATTCGAATTCAAAAAGACCAAACGAAATTAAGTCAAAGTTTTTTTTGGTCGAATAGGTCCATTTTCGGCCGAATGTGAATCGTACGAATCGAAGGAATAGCGCATTCGATCCAAAGTTTTTCCAAAAAAAAACTTCGTCCCCCATAGTCTAAAACAGCAATTCGTCAGGTTTTAGAATTTTTAAAGAGACAGTACATGATAAATTTCAATATTCAAAGTTTTGAATTATTTTGAAATTCTAATCGAATTTGGACTATTCCCTAGTTGAAGTACACAAAAAATAGCTCGAAATTTAATTTTTGTTCATTCGAAAATTCACCATGACCTTTGATAAATCTTCCCCATATTGTCTGATATAATGTTATATATATGTGTGTCTGATTTTATGTATCAGCACGGACCCTTATATCATTTAAAAAATGAGAAGAGGGACAAAAAGTTGTGCCACGCGCAGCAAGCCAGATTTTTTGACCACGCCCATGTTATCATTTTATGGCCAAACCCCCAAATTACCATGTTCATTTTACAATAATTTTTAACATTTTACAATGTTTTATGTAATTTAACAGTTTTGCTAATGAAGCTAAAATTGCCCTTTTAAGCTGCAAGTCAGTTTTCCCAAGAGACATGCTTATCTTAATTAGTTACAATTGTTTCTTTGCTTATATTAAATTGTTACAAAAGTATCCAAGTGCAGCTGCTGTCTGTTCTGCCAAAAAGCCTCCTATTTTAATTACGTTTCAGAAACTTTGTATCTTTTTCTGGTGTCAGTGCAGGATCAAAGAGAAACTTGGGATATTTCAGTAAGAAATCCGGGACTGCGGGCTGAGCTGTAAAAATCTGGACTGCCCCGAAAGAAAACGGGACAGTTGAGAGGTATGTTGTTATGAGAATCAGAGGGTAGTTTTCAGTACTTAAAATGGTGGTCATAAAAAGTCAGTAGCAGCGTTCATTTTCCTTGGTGAGATAAAACTTGGGGCCATACCATCACACTATTGAATGGTTCAGATCTCTATCAAGCACTACAGCTTAGCTGTTTTGGGAGAGAAGATGGCTAGAGGGTTGGAGGAGATTTTAAACTAGGTGTGGGGGGGGAGGGTTCAGTAAAAGATTCAGTGGTAGACAGGTTAGATGAGATAGTGGGCAAAGAAAGGGAAAATGGGGGAGGAGATTTGGCTAGGGATACTGTTAAGGATAGGGAGGACCACATGTCATATGTTCAATATGGTGCCAGTATTAAATGTATGTTTACAAATGCAAGAAGTCTGACTGGTAAAATGGGAGAGCTGGAGCTGCTGGTGATGGAAGGAAAATATGATGTGATTGGTGTGGCCGAAACATGGCTGAATGAGTCGCATGACTGGGCAGTAAATATCAGTGGCTATACTTTGTTTCGGAGGGACAGAGGCAATAGAAAAGGAGGAGGGGTATGTCTGTATGTTAGGCAGGATTTAAAAGCTCATATAAAGAAGGAGGTTGTGTTAGAAAATGAGGGGCCAGAAGTCGCATGGGTGGAGTTCTTCACCAATTGTAAAGAATCCAGCAAATTAATTGTAGGAGTATGCTATAGACCCCCTAATGTAAGTGAGGAGGAAGAGACAAAGCTCCTAATGCAAATAGAAAAGGCTGCTAGTTTAGGTAAAGTAATGATAATGGGGGATTTCAATTACCCAGATATTGACTGGAGCAACGGTACTGCTAGATCAGTTAATGGGAACAAGTTTATAAACTTATTGCACGACAATTTTTTAGCACAGGTTGTTGAGGAGCCTACCAGAAAAAATGCTATTCTTGATTTAGTGATCTCAAATGACCCAGAACTTATAGCAAATGTGCAAGTCATTGAACCCCTGGGTAATAGTGACCATAATGTTATATCTTTTAATGTCTGGTGCAAAAAACAAAAATATACTGGGGCAACAAAAACCATGAATTTTGCTAAAGCTAATTTTAGTGCCTTGAGGGCTGCCCTACAGAGCATTGATTGGGGCATTAGGTTTTCAGCTAAAAACACAGAACAGAAATGGTTGTCCTTTAAAATGATATTAAATCATTACTGTTCTCAATTTATTCCCTTAAGGACTAAACGTAGAAGCTCTAAGAATCATCCTGTGTGGCTTAATACAGAGGTAAAGATGTTAATGGGAAAGAAGAGAAAGGCATTTAAAAACTACAAATCTGTAGGGACAGAAGCTGCATTTAATGAATATAAACACTGTAATAAATGTTGTAAATCAGCAATCCGGAAGGCTAAGAAAAGAAATGAAGACTTAATTGCGGTGGAGGTGAAAACTAACCCTAAAAAGTTTTTTAAATATATTAATAGTAAAAAGATGCAGGTTGAGAGTGTTGCTCCATTAAATAATGGTACCAGTATGGTTGTAACAGATACAGATAAGGCAAATGTGTTAAATCAGTTCTTTTCTTCAGTGTATACAATAGAGGAGTCTGGGTTCACAGGCTCACTTAATAACTGCACGAATGGTCCAGCTCAATCTAGTCAGTGGCTGACTCAGGATATGATTCAAAAAGCTTTAATACAAATTAATGTAAACAAGGCTCCAGGGCCTGATGGCATACACCCCCGGGTTCTAAGAGAGCTTAGTTCAGTTTTAGACCAGCCCTTATTTCTGATTTTCTCAGATTCACTGTCATCTGGTATGGTGCCTATGGATTGGAGAAAAGCTGATGTTATTCCAATATTTAAAAAGGGATTACGATCTCAGCCTGGCAATTATAGGCCAGTAAGCTTGACATCTGTGGTGGGCAAATTATTTGAAGGCTTGTTAAGGGATCACATTCAAAATTTTGTCCTAATGAATGGCATTATGAGCAACAATCAGCATGGCTTTATGAAGGATAGGTCATGTCAGACGAATTTGATTGCATTTTATGATGTGGTAAGTAAGATTCTGGATAGTGGGGGGGCAGTAGATGTGATCTATTTGGATTTTGCCAAAGCGTTTGATACTGTGCCCCACAAACGACTGCTTTCTAAACTAAGGTCTGTTGGGCTTAATGAAGTCGTTTGCACATGGATAGGAAACTGGCTACAGGATCGGGTACAGAGGGTGGTTGTTAATGGGACATTCTCTACTTGGAGTAAGGTTCTTAGTGGGGTCCCCCAGGGCTCAGTATTGGGTCCACTTTTATTTAACTTGTTCATTAATGACTTAGGGGAGGGTGTTGTAAGTAATGTATCAGTGTTTGCAGATGACACAAAATTATCCAGCCCAATTAATTCCATCCAGGATGTGGCATCCTTGCAACAGGATCTTGACAAACTGGCAATCTGGGCAGCTAAGTGGCAAATGAGATTCAATGTTGATAAATGTAAAGTCATGCACCTGGGATGTAAAAATATCCAAGCCACTTATACCCTTAATGAGACTGCACTAGGCAAATCCATTATGGAAAAGGACCTTGGAGTCCTTGTAGATGATAAACTTGACTGTAGCAAGCAATGCCAGTCAGCAGCATCAAGGGCAAATAAGGTCTTGAGCTGTATTAAAAGGGGCATAGAGTCACGGGAGGAGGGGGTCATTCTTCCACTGTATAGAGCACTTGTAAGGCCCCATCTAGAATATGCCGTACAGTTTTGGTCTCCATCACTCAAACAGGACATTATTGTATTAGAGAGGGTACAGAGAAGGGCAACTAAGCTGGTAAAAGGTATTGAAAATCTTAGCTATGAGGAAAGACTGGCCAAATTGGGGATGTTCACGCTGGAGAAGAGGCGCTTAAGGGGTGATATGATGACTATGTATAAATATATAAGGGGATCATATAACAATCTCTCTAATGCTTTATTTACCAGTAGGTCTTTCCAGCTGACACGAGGTCACCCATTCCGATTAGAAGAAAAGAGGTTCCGCCTAAATATTCGGAAGGGGTTTTTTACAGTGAGAGCTGTGAAGATGTGGAATTCTCTCCCTGAATCAGTTGTACAGGCTGATACATTAGATAGCTTTAAGAAGGGGTTGGATGGCTTTTTAGCAAGTAAGGGAATACAGGGTTATGGGAAATAGCTCATAGTCCAAGTTGATCCAGGGACTAGTCCGATTGCCATTTTGGAGTCAGGAAGGAATTTTTCCCCCTCTAAGGCAAATTGGAGAGGCTTCAGATGGGTTTTTTGCCTTCCTCTGGATCAACTGGCAGATAGGTAGTTAATAAACAAAAAAAAAAAAAAAGGTTGAACTCGATGGACATGTGTCTTTTTTCAACCTTACTTACTATGTTACTATGTTACTATGTAACTTTGCCCAAAACAGAGCTGCCTTGTTTGTTTAAAGCAATGTTACATTGAGCTTTTGGCAGCCACACAGAGCTAAGATCAGTTACGTAAATTGCACACCGGGGCCCAGGTGCAGGCCAACAATGGGGTGCGAGCCTGGGTGCAATCACACATGTACCAATACCTATACTAAACTAACAAAGATTCCAATCAACTTTCATATAATGCTTGTTTAAGAAATCATCCAAACCATCCATTAATAGAATATGCCATTACAACATCACCTGGCAGGGTATTCCTCACTGTCCCCACCTTAAAGGGGTAGTTTACCTTTCAGTTAACTTTTAGTAGGTTATAGAATGCCCAATTCTAACCAACTTTTTAATTGGTCTTCATTATTTTTTTATTCTTTTCAGCTTTCAAATAGGGGTCACTGACCCCATCTAAAAAAACAAATTCTCTGTAAGGCTACACATTGAGGGGCACATTTACTTAGCTCGAGTGAAGGATTAGAATGAAAAATATTTCGAATTTCTAAGTATTTTTTCGGCTACTTCGACCATCGAATTGGCTACTTCAACCACGACTTTGAATCGAACAATTCCAACCAAAAATCGACCATTCGATAGTCTTCGACCACCTACTTCGCCACCTAAAACCTACCGAGCACCAATGTTAGCCTATGGGGAAGGTCCCGAAGCTTCGATCAATGGATTAAAATCCTTCGAATCGTTCGATTCGAAGGATTTAATCATTCGGTCGAACAATTTTTCCTTCGATCGTTCGCTCGAAGCATTTGCAGTAAATCCTTCGACTTCGATATTCAGATTTTACGCCTGCCAGAATCTTCGTATTATTGAACGAAACCCAGCGCAGATCAGGATATCAACGGGACAACTGCCATTGACTTCTACATGAACTTTTTGTACATTTGTAGATTTCAAAACTGTATACACTTAACAGTGAAACTGTTCTAGCTATAACCTGATAGAATGCTAGCGAGGTTAAATGTCAACTAAAAAAAGAATCTTTCATTATCTCAGTGCCACAAGCTGTATCCCTCAATACCAGACAGTTATTCCTCTGGGAAATCACATTTAATCAGATCCTTAAGAAAACAAAAGAGAAACAGTTTTTAGGAAAACAAATCTGTTTGTGGCTCTTAGTATTTCACAGCATCACTTACCAGGCCACTCTGAGATAATGGTCATGCAACAAGATTGCTCATGGGCATCACAACTCAGATAATTACGTGATAAGCAGCACAAAAGTTGAACAGAAAATACAAAGGATTACAAAAAATGCTGGTGTTTGGGAGGACTATTTGTTTTGGAAACAAGATTCTGTTTTTGCTTAAAATTAGTACTGAATAAACAGAAATATATATACACATATGCAGAAATCTCAAAATTACACAAAGTTCCCTTTTCATAGAGTCTATTTTAAGCAAGTAATTCCAAAGTTTAAAATGTATTCCTTTTTTGCTCTAATAATAAAACAATAGAGGTATGGGACCTGTTTTCCACAATGCTCGGGAACTGGGGAATTCCAGGTAAGCGATTGTTCAATGCTCTCTCAGCATTTGTTTCTCTTTAGTCTCTCTTCATGCAGGAGTTGGGTTTTTTGGGAGATTGATTGACAGTTACAGATGAAGTCACTTGGATTTGTGTGTTAAATGCGTCATGACTCGGGATTAACTGAAGAAAATGTGTTATCTAAAGTCATCTTAACTCATTTAATGCATTTGACCTTTTCATTAGCATTCCAAAGCACCATTGTTCACACTGATGAACGCTTTTGTCATGAACGGCACCCTATATCCAGAACCCAAGCTAAACTCCCTGGCTCGGCTCTCACTTCTACTTATAACCGCCGCCTTTCACCTTGGGAGGAGCCCTCGGCTAATTGGATGCGGCCAGGTCTTATTTGAGAGAGGAGCAAAGCTAACGGTTCTGGACAAGCAAAGGAGCACAATCGTCTCACCAAGGATACTGGATGGAAGAAGCCAGATAACACAACGTGGAACAGGCAGGCCGGGCCAGCACAAGCAGAGTAGAATTGTCAGACAGGCTGGAATCGGGATTGGAGAGCGAGGAATAGCCAGTGGACAGGTGAATGGTCAGGATTGGAGAGATCAGAGTAGTCACAGGCAGGCAAGGGTCAGGATAGGAGAGATTAGAATAGTCACAGGCAGGCAAGGATCAATACACAGAAGAACAATCAGGATTCAGTAGAATAAGCACCCAGGAAAGAAACTGAATTGAACCTAACAAACGGCAATGTGTTAAACTACAAAGCCCCTTTAAATAGTTTGAATTTCGCAATGACGTCATCACGCCGGTGCATAACCATGGGAGCGTGTGGCCGCACTGAAGAGGAAAGGCAGCATGCGGTGGGTGTCCCCGCTGGAGACATGGCGGGGGACCCCGCCGCCCACTAGACCACCAGGGTGAGTCCTTACAGCTTTAATTAGATGGGATGCTGTGACACAATTTTCTGTGTTAAATGGGATAAGTGGGATACCTGGGTTTAGTTATTCTGTGTCAAACACACAAACCAAAGTGGCTTCATCTGTAGATCTTGTATATTTTATAGGAGGCTCATTTTGCCTAGAAGATGTATTAGAGCTCACTTTATTAAAATCACCAGAAATCCTGTCTCTCTAGATGCAGGATTTGTGCAAAAGGCAGTTATTTTGTTAGATTTTATTTGTACTGGAATCAGTTAGTTGAGTGAGCTCTAATTCATCTGCTAGGAAAGGAAGCCCCCCTATAAGATATATTGAATCTAACTGTCTAAATATCTGATACCCAACACCTGCAAGAAGACAGATGGAGAGAAACAGAAGGACAGTAAACATAAACTTGATTATTTCAGAAAAGATGCAGCTTTTTTAATTGATTTTATTAATAAAGTTTCTTATTTCAGTATGCTGAAGCTTATATTCAATTTTCAGTTTCACAATAGTTCCCCTTTAATGCTACATAGATAATTGTTTCGGACACCATCGTTGCACAGAATATGCTACTATGCCATAGGTTGGAATTTATCTGTCTCTACCAGTCTACCAAGTAAGAGAGGCAGAGAAATAAAATAATAAAAGCAGCAACACAAGTTCATTATATTGTCTTATTTTCCTCCATTTTCATCTGCCCGCTTCACTTTGAAGTTAGACATTATGGCCAAAATGATATGTACAAAAGCCCTATTTTAAATTGCATAAACTATGGATTCAGGCTACTGAATAAAGCAACAAAAATCAGGAGCTGGCTTAATTATGATATGTCCACATTTTCGTTATGTTAAACATATTTTAACTGGCCTTTTGACAACGGTAAAAATAACTTACACCACCCTCTATAAATACAGTATCCTACTATCCAAAGTCTAGCTACCATAAAGGGTGGAAAACTGAGCACAAACAAAGCAACGGGCCTATGTTGTATGCATAGACTCCTACTAATAGTTTGAAAAGAAATATCTGCCACTTCGGTAACAAAGTCCGCATTCGACAGAGGAAATACAGTATATTTGATCAACTCATATATAGCATTTACAAGCTATGAATATCTACTCAATTCATATTGGCTCCCTAACAATGAAAGGATTTAAGAAATCAAAAAATATCAAAAAAATTTAAATAAAATATAATTATTACATTTTATAATATATTTCAACAAAGAAACTTTAAGATCAAATACTTAAATTCTAAATAAAAATCCTTTGAATCATAGACTAAACAGACGGAATTACATAAATACATTACATAGGTATGGGATCTCATATTTGGAAACCCAATATCCAGAAAGTTTTGAATTACAAGATGGCCAACTCCAAAAGAGTACATCTTAACACAAATAATCAAATATTTTTATTTCTCTTTTATCAGCAGTAATAAAACAGCACCTTGTAGTTGACCCTAACACAACTGCTTAAACCCATATAAGTGGCAAAACAATCCTATTTACTTATTTTTTTTTTTTCACCAGACTTTAGATATGGTTATCCACTTTACAGAAAGATTGTATCCAGAAAACCCCAGGTAAGAAGTATTCTTCAGGGTTCCATACCTGTACTTGTTATTCTTATAAATATTGTACACAGCAGTGAGAATTATTAAGTATAAAATGTTGTGAATAGCAATTCTAAACATAATTTTGACTACAATTCAATAGGTTTGCGTTCCATTTATGTTTCATTATATAGACAGAACATTGTAGTATGAAGGCACTGAACTCAGAAATCTATGGGGACGCAACTTTTACATGTCAGTATCTGAAGTAGCATTAATCACATCCCCAGGCATCTCCAGTGTCCCTAGGAAATCAAACTTAAATAGCAATAAAACCACACAGTCCTTGGATGCTTAGAATTGTAACTATCAGGGGAAAATCCCAGTGAAATATAAATCTTGCATTTAGACGAAGTTCTAAAAATATATTACTGTTCACAAACTCTTACTGTTACCATTCACCATTTTACTTTTTGCATGGGCAACAAAACAATCCAAACTGCCCCATTTGCCATTATTGCTTTGTAAAACATTGACAGCAGCTTTTATTTTATAATAAACATGTAACAGAAAAGTGTCATGACAGGCACCCAATACCAGAACAAGTGCCAAGCACCCTGGTCTCGGCTCGGCTTCACCAGTAGTGTGACCACCGTTGGGCTTCGGGAGGAGCCCTCAGCTTACTTGGGTGCCACCTGGACTTAACAAGAGCTGCAAGGCGAGATGTTCTGGCTGGCAAACGGGCACGGCTGTTAGCAGAGTCTTTTGGGCCGAAGGTCACGGTACAAATGGAGCAGGCAAGAGAATCGTCAGACAGGCTGGGTCGAGGCAGGCAGATAACAAGAATCGGGGCTAGGGTCAAACCAGGTTGTCAATCAAGGGGTTAAGCAGGAAGAGTTGTCGTAGGCAGGCAAGGGTCAGGATACAGAATGCAGAATAGTCAGGAACAGGCTGGGTCAAACACGGGTAATCAAACAGACTAGATACAGAACAGATCGGATGCACAAGGCTCAGGAACCACTAGAAACAAGTTCTATCACGGGCCATTACCAACAGACAGATTGGGCTTTTAATATTATTTGAATTTCGCGCCTGCGCCTTTAAATACCACAGAGGCGCCGCGCCCGCCCTAGAGATTCGGCACCTGCGGCCTAACGTGCTCCCACGCGATCCAGCGCCTGCAGCCTAACAGAACCCGCACGACGCAGCGGGTGTCCCCGCCGAGGGGGCGGCAGGCGTCCCTGCCGTCCCCCCACTAGACCACCAGGTATGTCTCTTACAAAATGTTTCCCAAAGTAAAAGCTTGATCTCAGACTTGTACTGGGTTAAAATGGAATATCCATTTTTGAATATCAATCATCAATGTGTACTAACTGATTATGTCTGATCCAAAATGGTTTGGGGGATTTTTGATTCCTCTGATCAGTCATCATAGTTTTGGAGCTCTGAGACTAAGATTGTCTGGAAAGTTCAAACAATTTGATATATTGATTTCGATCTAATCAATTGAATAGACTGACTTGATTGATAAGAATTCAATGTTTAATAAATGTGATCTCTGTGTAGCCTTAGACCTCTGGTTCTAGTGTCCACACATTAAAAATGCTTATGTCCTGTATGTCACATATATTCTAGACTGCTACACTTCTAATAGAGAGGAGAGTTGAATTTAGCAAGTCTGTCTATTCTTTATGCCGACTGCAGCCCCACAATTCTCAAGGTCAGTAACACAGAACTTAAAATTGAAAAGTCAAATTGAAAGGATTAACATTTTTGTGTTCATACTAAGGTGCTGGTCATCCAGGGGGGACCTGGAGTACTGAGTAATTTGCCAAAACTGTTTTGAGAATATTTTCTCTGTCACCACAGTCATAATTCAAATGCAGCCTGTGTGCATAAATACTCCATGTTTAAAAAAATGTTTTGTTTTGCAGTGCAAAAAAATTGCAATTCTGTTTGACTCTTATCCAGCTTTATAAATACAGTAGAATCCCCATTTTACTTTTTTTGGGGGCCAGGAAACAAATATGCAAAATCTGGGAAAATATAAAATAAGGGAAATGTGTTAAAGTAACTTTTTCTTCAAGTACTAAAAAGATATAAGCACACGAGTCTGTTTTACTTTGAGATACAATATTTACTATGTTAATAACAAGGGTTAACACATATTCAACCTAAAGCAATAAGTGATTGGTGCAAGACTGTATAAGGGGCAGACTAATTGGAATTGACCATTTACAGGCAGAACCATGGTAAAATATACATCTGGTTAGTATTTTAAACCTCTTTATTTCACACAAGTAATAACACTCATAGAGGAAAAAAAGCAGTTTTTGGGTACATCAGGACAAAATTTATGTTTTAAAAATAAAATCCGGGAAAACATCACTTAAAATCAGGGAAATGCACCCATTGAAATGCAAATTTAAATTGGTGGGACCACAAATAAAAAATGTTAAATGCAGGAAAACTTAAAAATCGAGGTTTCACTGTATAACCATGTGCAGGGCAAATATTTTCACTGTGCCAATCATCCTGCCCAGTGCAAATTTTATAAATGAGTAGGCTCAATTTTATCAGGAGCCATATAAATTATGGCCAAGCTTAAATCAATTTTAAGACCCCATTGCTTGAAGGTAGACGTGCTACCCACTGAGCCACCATACTAACTATAAAGAACTAACATTTATGATATTTCTAAAATTCTGTATTAAATTAAATTAATGTCACCAAGTATCTTACCCAGTAAGTACGATACTTTGTGCCTCCAACAGTCTTTCTATTGGTGGTACCAAGTATCTTATTTACTGGATGGGTCAGTAAAATACCAACCAGGCGGCAAACCTAATGGCAGATCTCACATATATAAAAAGCTTATGTCTTTTAGATTATTGATAAACTGCATGCTTCAGAAATAATCAAAGAAATAAATAAAGAAGGTTGCAACAATTATTTCTTCCTAATTTACAATACTGCTAATAAACTGCACTGTCATTAAATGCTTCATGCATCACTTGGTCCAACTAAGAATCTCTTATATGCAATTGTTTGCATTCTGCTGTAATAATTAGAAAAGCAAACATTGATTGTGTGGAATGTTTGCTGTATGATGGGAGAAAAATATTGTTTCTCTATTTAATTGAATCCTTACAGTGCCAAAAATGTTGAGGCCTATAAGCGATACTATCCAAAAGAACAGTTCAAATGCCGAAACAAAGAACATTGTCTTAATGGGTATGAGCAGAGTCCCAGAAAATTGGGAGCAGCTAAACAATTGATTCTCCTTCTTCTATTACTCCAGGGAGTCTTTAAGGAGTTAGAACAGGAACTGTCGAGTCAGGATTCATTTTATCTTAGCAAAACCTGCAAACAGATGCTCAAATAGGTACACAGATACAATAGAGCTCTGTATTGTATCATTTTCCTTTTCACATTATTTCTGTTTATTATCTTTCTTCCTATTTGTTCAGATTAAACAAGATGCAGAAGATAAAAATAGATTTATTTTTTTAACAATTAAATCCCACATAAAATAAAGTATTTCATCAGAATCAAGGAAAAGCTTAATCACTGGGGGTGCCAATTAGTTAAGTCCCCCAATAATTAGAATTGATTACCTTAGACCACACACTTGTCATCCATCCCCCTTGCAGCTGCCCTGGGCTATGAGCATATACAGTAGAGTAAAATAGAAATTTAGACACTGAAATCCTAACTTTGCACAGCCCAGGGCAACAACAGTGTAGAGAGTGAAGAGAGTGAAGGGTTACCTAAGATATAGCAACCCCCAGTGATTATACATTTTCTTCTCATTTAATGGTTTAAACATCTACCTCATTTATCAATTTAAGGCAAGTTTGCACCTGTATGTGGTGTTAAGTGGTGTCAAGCTGAACTAAATTGAATAAACACATTATTTTTACTGCAAGTGGATTTATGATTTTTCTTTTTCTATGGTTTACTGGAAAGAATGTGTCAGATCCACTTGCTCCCCATTATAATGTGTACACATAATCATGCCTTTTTTTCTAAACATAGGAGACAAATGTAGGAGTGTAAAGGTTTTTCTATGCCAGGGATTTAGTCAGTCAGCTAGGCTGGGTCCTTTTCCCAGAGGGGACTGGGGAGTAGTTCCTAGAGGTTATAAAAATGGACGCTCCCATATGTTCTGCCTTTTTCTGGTGCACCCACTCACAGAGGAGGTGGTGTGTTGTTGTTAGGACCTGAGGTGGAGGTAGATCTCCGTAAAGGAGCAAGCAAGTGTCAGGACAGAATCTGTAATAGGTCAGTATAGGAGTGACAGATAGGTTCAGGAAAGGCTCCAATGAGGAGTTTAGTGAAAAGTAAGTACCCTGTGGTAACAACAAGGCCACCAGGTTAGGGACTCAAGTGGTCAGGCTCAGGGTTAGAGAGACCATTGGAGTGTGGGACCAGCTGTGAGATCACGGATCAGAGAGGATCTGTGAGTACTACATTTGTGTAAATGACCTGCTGCCACTACTGAGGCAAACCCTAACCCATCCAACTGTTACACAAACAACAACATTGAGGTTGCCCACAGAAACTAATCAACAATTAGATTTGAACAGTCACCTAAAAGTTAGAAAACAAAAGCAAAGATCTGTTGCTATGGGCATCATCTCCAGTGAAGTTTGTCTCCAATGTTAATATAAATGCCTCTTAGCTATACTATGACAAAGTATCTGGTATTTTTTTTTTGTGGTTTATGAAGTGATAACCAAGAATAATAAATATGTTGTTAATTAATCTGCTTTCAGTTTACCAGTCTCAAAGATTTCAACATGCTAATGCATTTAGAAAGACTATAAAATGAATTATTCAAAACACAAATAAAGCAGACCAACTGCAAATGTCACTATCCACTCTCGATAAACATTCAATGTGAGCTACCCCTTTCACGTCAATGATTTCAGCCTGATTACAATGGTGGGCAAATGTTCCTATTCACCTGTGCTGCCATGTAAATGCACATCTAGTGGTGACAGGTGGATGTAGAAATAATTTGAGCGCTTTCAGCACCACTGATTTCATTATTCCAACCAAGTATAGCCTTAAAGGTGTGTAGTAATGTTGTAAGATACCTACTATTTTTTTCTGGCCAAATAAAGTGTAAGATGCTTTGCAAATTCAACTAAAATGAGCAGAATTCTAAATAACAACCATATATATTATTCAGAGTGGCTTCAGTCACTCAAAACTGAAAAATAATATAATTGGCCATAAGTTGCATGTAGAAGATCAGTGGTTAATAGAAGCCCCGTTCCTCAGTAGGTTCTGTACAATCTGTTTGGGCAAACACATATACAATCCGGTGGTGTGGATTGGACCAAAAGCAAAGATGCTAATCCACAGCCAAAATGCATCTTGACTGACAACCCTGTCCCGACCTCACCCTATGTCTTGCCCAGGCTGACTCCAATAGTGCTCCATGCTCCACTGTTTCTGAGAATTTTGGGTAACTTTTCTATGCTTTTCAAAGGCACAGGTAAGTTATGATTTGATAGGCCTATTACTGGGTCAGGGGCTACATTAGGGGGACTCTGGAAAAAGTACATGTGAGCTGACATGTCTGCAAAAGATCAGATCATACAGGATACAGCAAGTTTGCAGCCAGCTTTATGTGCTACAGAAAACCTTTTCACTTCAAACAAAAAAAACTATTAAGAAAAAAAAAAGAAAAAATGTAAAACGAAGTATACTACAGGTATGGGACCTGTTATCCAGAATGCTCGAGACCTGGGGTTTTCCGGATAACGGATCTTTCCTTAATTTGGATCTTCATACATTAAGGGGTTTATTTATCAAAGTCCGAATTTATCTCAATATTTTCTACTACAAACTCCTATCAAATCCACTCGTTTTCTATTTATTATTACATTTTCCCTAAAATTTGTTTTGCGATAAAAAATCTGAACTTCACGATTTTCTCTGATTTTTAATCCTATTTTCACGAATTTAACAATTTTTTCAGAATTTTCACCCGAAAACCCAGCGCACATCAAAAAATCATTGGGACTTCTCCCATCAACTTATATGCAACCTCGACAGGTCTGAGATGCCGGATTTTCAGATTCAGACTTTTCCATCCTCTGAGTTTAATAAATTCTGAAAAATTTGTGATCTTTTTAAAAGTCTGATTTTATAAAAAAAAATTTTCGTGATTTTTGCATTTGGAGTTTAGTAAATAACCCCCTTAGTCTACTAGAAATCATGTAAACATTGAATAAACTCAATAGGCTGGTTTTGCCTCCAATAAGGATTAATTATATCTTAGTTTGGATCAAGTCTCTGCACATTTTAAAAAACTGCGGTCTTAACTGGCCCAGAACTTGTTCCAGCTGATAAGCAGGCCTATACATTGCTTTAAATCTTACCTTTCCACACCACTTCACATTTCCGTATATCTTCCTAATATTGCTCAGTGTTGGACTGGGATGCCAGGGGCCCACCACATGGCCTTAGACCATGGGCCCATTCTCCAAGTTAATTTGCTTCCACATACAAATTTATTTTCTTTTTTAATTTACTTTTTCTTTACATGATATGCACTATTTTTCCATCTTTTTGCTCCCTTTGTTTCTATACAGAAATAGGGAATGAATATAAAATTGTTACTAAATGCTTAGAAGCAGGAGGGCCCACTGGGAGTTTTTCTGGTATCCTGCTGGGCCAGTCCAATGGTGATTCTGCTCCTACCACTGCGCCCTACGCATGTGCCTCTGCTACTAATCCCTGATTTCCAACCTAGTTAGACTGTCAGCACTCCATTCTTCCAGATATGTTAACCTGAATACTTTAATCCTAGTTCATGTCTCTTCTTCACTTCCAGTAAGCCGTGCTCTCTGAAATGTTGGCTCTATTTGCAATAAACAGCCATTCATAATCTATTTCTATCAACCTGCAACCTGTCTGAAATCCACAGATACAGCATATCCTGCAGCACTTACATATGGGGGCTTCTCATTTACCCACACCCCCTATATCTAGTGATAGTCAAAGAGGAGGGGTGGGGACCTTACAGTCCCCACAGCAGGCCCTACATGCTGTGCACTCCCTTTTTATACCTCGGATTGGGTTCTAAAATACATACATATGTATTCTCCTTTTTAAATCCAAGTGGCTGTAATATCTCACCCTACAGACCTATAAATCAGTTTCTGGATAATATTCCTCCCCTCCCATGCTTTTTATCCTCAGGCCTGCCCCTCTTATTCCAGGAGGCTTCAATACCCCTATTGACAATCACAAACTCATCTCATCAAGCATCTCATCTTCTGTCCCTAACTCCTTTGGTCTCTCTCAGTTGACTTCATATGAAACACACTCACAAGACTGTCTAGACCTAGCATTTACCAGTCACTGAAATTTTTCTCAAACTCTGATCGCCAACTTTTGTCTTTTAATGCACTTCTTTTTCCATACCACAACCACCAAAAGCCAATCAACCAAATAACCTTCATTTTTTGGATCTCTACAATTCTGTTTTCCTGGTGGTCTATTTCTGCCTAAATACAGCAGTTAAACATTATACCAATACACTATTCACACAATTGACAAAATAGCACCTCTGGCTACTCACCACATAGGTTCTCTAGAACTGCTTCAGAAAGTACAAAAAAACACAAAAGCAGACACTTAAATTCACATTTCTGTTTTTCACTTGCCAAGCAAATATATTTTAACACATTAGTATCCTTACAATCATTTGATCACAAACCCATATTCCAAAATTCCAGCTCCCTCTTTGCCAATCCCTGCCTGACCCTCCTTCCTCTCCTACAGCCCAAGATCTTGCCATATACTTTCAAAATAAAACAGACACCATTAGGGATGAGATACCTGTATGTAACACTATTCCTTTCAAACAGAGGCCAGACAGTGTCGGGGTGTGTGCAAACGAGGACGCACATGCGCGGCCGATAGGCCTGCTTCAGCACGCTATTCTTCAGATTTGCTGCATTGTTGGTTTATTTTAATTCTGCAGTCTTCTTCATTGCTCAAATCCAACCACTTGTAAAAAATTGTCACCTACATCTTAGTTATATTGCAAGAATAAATATTTTTCTCAGTCAGAAAACTACAAAAATACTACACTCAATAATCATCTCCCACCTATATCATAGCATCTGCCTTTTTAGTGGCCTTCACTTATCCTCTCTAAAATCCATCCAAAAGGCTGCTGCAAGGCTACGCTACCTATCTCACCTGTAAATGCATCTCTCCGGACCTTACCTACAAAACTCTCAGTAACAATGCCATACGCAACATTTCAAACCTCAATTGCAGATACACTCCAAAGTTGACCCCTTTTCTTCTTCAGTGATCTTAGACTCTCTAGTAACTTCTTAAAATGCAAGCATGGCTTCAGGACTTAACCAGGTCAGCTCCCTACCTGTGGAACTCATTTCTACACAACATCAAACATTTCTCTAAACCTGCAGAATTAAACATGTTCCAATTAAAATTCAACTTTTTTTTGTATCAGCTTTCACATATCACATCTCCCGATCATTATCACTAACAATATTTCCTCAACCTATACTACCCACAGCTGCAGATTTTTATACATTAGGTCTCATTTATCCCCACCCCAATAGATTGTAAGCCCTTGCAGGTAAGGCACATGTTATATAATGTATTCGTTTGCATGTCAATCATTTTATATGCTGAATAAGTTGACACAACATAAATAAAAATGAATGCAATAACTAATTTATTAACAAATCTCTTAGCCCAATATTTATTTCTCTTAAATATCTCTGCACATACTTCACAACATTTATTAACCCTCAATCAATGAATCGTTATTTTTAATAAATACCTACTTTACCTTTTATGTATTCATAACATTTTCTCTACCTCCTCCTTTTTAACAAGTGCGTGTCAAAGAATGTGTCTGAAGCTCATTTAAATTTAATTAACTCATCTCGTATATGAGTCCTTACGTGTGATATTTAGTACCCTCAGGCAAAAATGTGTTCTGAGCTCAAACAAGTCTTTAACATCACTAATTAGGTGAACTCCCATTGACATATGAAACACAACTGAGATTTTAACTACTAGAACAAAATAATCAACACTTTTAGAAAAAAAAGAAAACAACTATTGGGAAAATAGCAAATAATATTTCAGTTAAAAAAGCTTTTTTCCCAGAGGCCACCCCTTTAGACTAGAGGAGATGAACTTTAATTTTAAACAGCGCAGGTGGTTCACTAAGAGTGGCTTGGAAGATTTCTTGGACAAGCATAATATCAAAGGCTATTTTGATCTATAGTTAGTTTATGAGTGTATATATAGTTTATGTGAGTGTATGGAGGGGTCAGTGTGTGTATGGATGATCGGTTTCATTTGGAGGGGTTGTTTCATTTGGAGGGGTCTTTTTTCAACCCGATCTAACTATGTAACGCAAAGACATGCATGCGCTTTGATGCACATCATCTCCCGGTCTGCCAATGATGTCAAAGGTTAATAGTCGGCTTCAGTTACGATGCATGCACAATTTAGCGATTAGGACAGGAAGTCCAAAAGAAGGGCTGTGTATAGCAAGATCCGGTTTCATACTACTTTAACAAGGCTTATTTCTGTGCCACAAGAGTGATGCATTTTAGGTGTCCATGGCTTCTTCTTTCAATTGATGAACATTGTGACTGTAAGCTTTACTTGTCCTATAAGGTTGCCATACACGGGCAGATTTAATCTTCTGATTCAACCCTTCCCACCAGATATCTGGAAGAAAATCCTGCTAGATGAAGAGTGTATCGGCACAATTATGCAATCCTCTTACCGACAGGTCTCCATAGGCCGCAATGGATAAACCAATCATTGTACCAGAATATGGGTGGCCAAATCAGCCCCGGATTTGTTTGGCAACTTTGCAAGAACAGATCTGCCCATGTATTGTCACATTTAGATAACATTTGGTAAAAGTGTGTGCACAACTACATTTGCTTTACAATTTATGTGTTACAGCATAGGTCTCTAAAAAAGAAACAAAGCCAATACCCCACCCGTCACACACCATTTTAACATATTTCTCAGATTCAGAAGAATTTGAGTTCATCTTTTCTAGTAAAAAATCTGCAAGATGTACACCAAGCAGATACAAAGTCAAACTGCAGAGCCAGTTTAAAGAACAACCTTTCATTGAGCAAGTTTAAAGAATAAACTTCCATAAGCACAGTGGTATTAATGGTATTGGCATAAAAATTGTCTTCTTATGTATTTTCCATCAGTTACACAAAATATCAAAATATTTTACAGGCGGTGAATCATGCTGACCCCAATATAAAGGTATTCGGCATATGGATACGTTTTGTCACCTGTGCTTTATCCTTCCAGCATGTTTTTTTAGCTTCAGGAATTTCGGCCTATTTATGCTGGTTTTCGTTCAATAATCCGATAACTTCAAACTATCAGGGCAACAATTTGGAAAAGTCGAATTTTTGGAGCGACAATTCCAAGAAATTGCACCGATTTTTGGATTCGTTTTATTGGTAAATTAAGGGATTCGGGTTTGGAGTCTGGTTGAAATTTTTATTTTTTTTAATAAAGTGAGAAAAAGTCGAGTTTTAGTAAATAACCCTCCAATAACTAACACCTTTTATTTTCCCTATTTTATATTACCGTATATACTCGTGTATAAGCCGAGTTTTTCAGCACCCAAAATAAGCTGAAAAACGCTGCCTCGGCTTATACGCGGGTCAGTTAAAAAAAATTACCTATTTGACTGATGCGCGATGCGCGTGCCTCTTCCCTGCTGCTGGTCAAATGGTGCTCCAGCTCCTCCCAGCCGGTCGTGTTTTTCTGTGTGATTGGCCGGTGGCCTTGCAAGCTCCTCCCGCCGTGTCCTAGTTGTTTTTGTCACCGCGAGTGTCCTGTGTTAGTCAACATGACCCCGCTAAGTGGTTTGGTAGCGTCCTTCTTCCTCCTCCAACTACTGATTGCCCCAGGATCCCCGTCCCCCTTCCCTCCGCGCAATGAAACGGCCCGGGTTGCACGTTACATGTCGCATCACTGTGACTGGGGCGCCCTGGCCACTATCTCCAGCCACTCGCCCGTGCAGGGACAGCCCTTCGCCAATGTTTTCTCTGTCAGCGACGGGCCCAAGGGAGCCGGCAGTGGAGTCCCTTACCTGTACCTCACCAACATGGAGATCTCTGTACAGGACCTGCAGGTGAGGAGGGGGAGGGGAGTCACGTGACTCTGAGAGCTGTCTCTTTCTCACCTTGGGGCTGTGGTGGCTAATGGGTCAGGTGACCTGAAGGATGCTGTTTCCATAGTGAAGAAGTCAGGTATCAGCCAATCAGTGCAGGCGCTGCCTTCTGGGGGTTTCACCTTTGTCAGCAGTCTAGACCAGGATCCGCCCTCTCTGATTTAAAAACAGTTCGGGCAGCAGGTAATGAGCACAGATAGATAA
The DNA here is from genome assembly GCF_017654675.1 of Xenopus laevis. Lineage (NCBI taxonomy): Eukaryota > Metazoa > Chordata > Amphibia > Anura > Pipidae > Xenopus > Xenopus laevis. Next base: position 40,487,103 of record NC_054380.1, read on the forward strand.
GTGGCTGGTCTCCGAGAATCAGAGACGGGGAATAGACGATGCGTCAGCGGTTCACCCACATTGCTACCTGAATAAGTAGCAAATCTTTCGCTGGCTTGACATTTTCAGATAAGGAGGAAAATGATTTCAGGGGGAGGTAATCTATTAAACAAGAGAAGTGTTGTTTCAGTGAGCACAGCACACAGAAGTGAGACACAGAGAGTTTTTAGCTTTATTTCTCACCCTAGGCTTATACGCGAGTCAATAAGTTTTCCCAGTTTTTGTAGGTAAAATTAGGTACCTCGGCTTATACACGGGTTGGCTTATACACGAGTATATACGGTATCCACTTCTGGCTAATAGAGTAAATGTAAAAAAAATGCAGATCTAAATTTAAAGCACGTACAGCTTCTTTAGACATTTTAAATAAAGGAAAGTTTTAGACATTTCAAAATGTTTCTTCCACGGAAAGCCAATTTTGGCCAAACATACATTAACAGAGGAAACTTCTCATTATTTTCACATGATTATATAAGTTTTCAACAAATTTGTACAAATACAGTATCCTCTAAGCAATCAGGGTACATTTATGTAGCAATGCCTCTCCATTATTTGCAATACCACTGCTTTAAAAAAATAAGTCAGTGTTTAAAAAAAAATGTCAATCCAATAAAGGAGAACTAAACTTTAAATCACTGAGTTGCCATAATGTTAGTCACCCCCCAGTGATTATAATTCCTTACATGATCCCCCAAACCAGTGCTCCTGATCACTAATAACTGAACCAGCCTGGCAGACATCTCCTTCGTCTTATTTTTGCTCCAGTATCAGCAGAGCGAAAGCCAAATTTAAAACAGTCTTTTCGCACTACTGCACAGGTTTCTATCCATGCCCTAACAAAAGACAGAAGCATTAGAAGATGGTGGTGAATAAGCTTCTACAGAAATATCCTGGTGGTGCAGTTTTCTGCTAACAGGAGCACAGGTCCAGGATATAAAGTGATTTTAACCCCTAGGGCTGCCTAGCATTTGGCGCCCCCCAGTGATTAATGTTAGTTTTCCTTTCCAACCATGGAACTAAGACTAATTAAGGAAAGCCTTCTTCTCAATGAATGGGCAATTTGAGGGAACGACAAATATTATCTAATAAGAAAAATACCTTCAACTAAAGTATTTTTTATGTATTTTCAGCTATTTTTTATGTATATTCAACTGAATTTTCATTAATGGAATTGATCAATATAAAAATAAAAATTGGGTTAATAGATAGGATGTGCAAAATAAAAAAATTTTTCTAATATAGTTAGTTAGCCAAAAATGTAATGTATAAAGGCTGGAGTGACTGGATGTCTAACATAATAGCCAGAACACTATTTCCTGATTTGCAGCTATCTACCAGGCAGTAACCAATCATTGACTTGAGGGGGGGGCCACATGGGTCATAACTGTTGCTTTTGAATCTGAGCTGCATGCTAAGGATCAATCGCAAACTCACTGAACATTTATGTCCCATGTGGCCCATAGAGAAAAATAGCAGTGTCTGCATTCTTCTTTACAAACTTAAACATTCAGGGGCAGATTTATCAAAATGTGAGATTAGAGCTCACCACAGAATCACATTTATCAATGCAGCTCACCATTTGATAAATATGCTTTTAAAATCCAATTGGAATGAATAGAAAGAGAGTGAGTTTTACTGTGGGGAGCTCTAAATTCACACTTTTATAAATCTGCCCCTCACTGCATAAATTGAAAAATGTTTCAAGATTTTGCTTTCCTTTGAATCACTGAACTAATATTTAGTTGTATAAGCAGTGTTTTCTTAGAACTGCTGCACATCTGTGTTGCATGGAGTCCACCAACTTCTGGCACCTGTTACATTCCACTATTCTTCTGCATCTCCTGGTTTTGCCTCAGAAACAGCATTTTTTAGGTCACCCCACAAGTTTTCTATTGGATTATGGTCCGGAGACTGGGCTGGCGACTCTATAACATCAATCTTGTTGGTTTGAAACCAAGATGTTGCTCATCTACTGTTGTGTTTAGGGTCATTTTCTTGTTGAAACCCCATTTCAAAGGCATTTCCTCTTCTGACTTTCTCAATTATTTTGATTGAAACTGATCCATGATCTCTGGTATGCAATAAATAGGCCCAACTACATATGTCACTGACCACATCCCGCACTCCCCAGCCTTCTGGTTACAACTGCTGCCTGGTGCACAGTGATAGGGGATAGGCACCCCCACAATACATACTAAATAAACAATTCACTGGCACACAAAGCAATTTCTAACAGGGCAAGCACTTGCAACGTTCTGAGGATTGACAAAGGGATTTACCCTGCACTTCTGCAAATAAAACTGCAAGGGCTTGCCCTGCTTGAACTTTCCGTGTATGGCGGTGAATTCTTTATAAATAGGCCCAACACTATAGTATGAGAAACAACTGCATATGATGATGCTTGCGCCAAAATAGGTCACTGTCTTCTCAGTTTACTGTGGCTTGAATTCATTGTTTGGGGTTCATCTGACAAAATGTCTGTGGCTTCTAGCCCCAAAATAAACAATCTTGCTTTCATCAGTATACAAAATGTTGTGCCATTTCCCTTCCAGTCAATGTGTTCTTTGGCAAATTGTAACCTCTTCAGCAGGTCTTTTTTTCAACAATGGGATACGTGGGGGCTTCTTGTCAGTAGACACATAGGTGTCCTTTAATTGTAACAGTACTCACAGGTAACTTTAGATCTTCTTTGATCTTCCTGGAGCTGATCATTTTGGCTAGTCTCCATTCCAATGGCAGTTTTCCATTTTTCCACATCTTTCAGGTTTTGGCTGCCATTTTAAAGCATTTGAGATAATTTTAGCTGAGCAGCCAATCATTTTCTGCACTTTTTTTAAATGTTTTCCCCTAACCAATCAACTTTTTAATCAAACTACTCTGTTGTGAACAATGTCTGGAACGACCCATCGAACGCAAATTTTCAAAGAGAAATGCACTATAACCAACATGTGCTGCCCTCCTTAAATATGGGTCATAATTGACACCTGTTTTTTCACAGAATGAATAACCTCACTAATTGAACTGCACACTGCTATTATTTGTAACAAGCAATTATTATTTTGAACAAGTCTCAATTAATGACTCAGTCACACAGAATCAGCAGCATACATGTCATGACTGTTGGGTCTGTTGGTTTTCTATTACTCTCCTACACCTACTAGTAAATTATTTACCATGTAGAAATTTCAACCAAAAACAGTGATTGATCTGGTTAGTGATGCGGGACTGCTATTATTCTGAACTACATATATAACAATGTACTATATATACTGAGCCTTGCAGTGGAATTTTCAATTAAACTCTTTCAAACCAGGTTACCTGTTACCTTCATATCTGTTATTCATTCTCAGCCATGGGTGCTGCTCTACCACTCACAACCTTCTACAGCCAATTGGAAGGCTCCTGCTGAATGCTCTTAGAGATATTTTCCCTCATCCTTTTCCTACAATGTCCATATACTGTAGTAAACTTATATTTTTTGCAGTTTTCAGAAAGGCTATTTCACAGGTTGTCTTTATGTTTTTTTGCCTTCCTGATCTTCGAGGGTTGTGGGCTGCAGGCTGGTTTTCGTTTGAAAAGTCGAAAAATTGGAGGTTTTCTGGTGACAATTATAAAAAGTTGCACAATTTTGTTGAGACTTTTCCCCAAAAATGTTTTTTGTTTGGATTTTTCAGTAAACAAGGGCTGCACTAATTGTTGATGACACTAGGATCATGGCATAACAGTATAATAACAATTCCCAATGTTACATATGGAATGGCGAAATAACCCTATTAAGTTTTTTTTGGGAAAAATCTTAGGTCCCCAACATTCCAGAGAATAGACTGTATGCTGATAGTCCTATGCAATAACATTTAGAATGAAGCACCCCTTTTATATCATATTCAAAGATATTTTTTTCTTTAGAAAAGAGGCAACTATGGCTGACATCGCCCGCAGTAGAGGTTATTTATCGGGGGGGGGGGGTCGACTAGTCTGTCATTGCCCTAACTGCTTTAAATATGAATTTTTTTGCTGTATAAAACTAGGACTGTTACATAGTACAGGAAGGGTTTCTACAAACTAGTGTTTAAAAATCTAAGATAACATTTAAACCTTCTTTTTACACTTGTGATTTATAGAACAAGGTGCCACAGATCTGTTTCTCAGTTATACTCATCTCTTATCCATCAGCATTTGATAAAGATTCAGGCTAATGTACATGTTACGTGCAGGGATAGATGACTGCGTGTGTAGAAAGCCGAATGTTATAATATTAGCCATCCATATGTTTAAACTACATAGTTTATGTCAGGAATCCAATCTACTTTTTCTGTACAACTCCCTAAACCCAATGAAAGCACAAGGCAAGTGCTAATACTTTCACTACAAAAACATCTTAAGGCCTGCTATTTTCACATCAGACATTTACATACTCTTTCTTCCCTGTTTTTTATTTTTTATGGGTCTCCTCTTCTGTAAATGTCACCACTGAAGATCAGCAGTTGTCTCATGTGGCCACTGTATAAAATATCTTGTAAAAAAAAAAGCTGATAAGAAGCTTCAGTAGTAACAGTTGATTTTTCTTTGGAATGCATAATAATAATTAATTTGAATGTGTTTATTTTAAAATATACAAAACTGACTAAGAGATGATTTATGTGTACAATAGCAAAAAGAGTTAGCATTCAAAATTAAATAGTAATAAAATAAGTGCTAAAATAGAAACACTTAACAAGAATGCAACTTAATATGAATTATTACATAAAGGGATTCTCTTCTCTGGTAACCCAATATCCAAACAGTTCCAAATCACAAGAAGGCAATCTACCACTTCAAGCAAAAAGTCAAACTTTTAAAAAATAGTTTTCTTTTACGGACTGTTGTCTTTTTTTGCCAAATTCTTGTCACCCCCAAGTGATTACAATAGCTTACCTAATACCCCAACTGGTGCTCCTGTTGAAAACTGCACCAGCACAAGGAACTTCTCAGTGAGCACCATGTTACAAATCTTCTTCTTCATTCTTAAAGGGGTTCTTCACCTTCCCAAACTTTTTTCAGTTCAGTTAAGCTGCATTTTTTTTATATGCAATAATCCCCCCATCAACACTTCCATAAAATAAGCAGACAATTAGGGGGTTATTTACTAAACACCAGTCTAAAACCAGGCAAAACTCGAATTTTTCAGGTTGTTTTTTTTAGACTTATTAAAGCCTGATGCAGCAAACAGCCCGAATCTGAAAATCTTTAATTTCAGACCTACCGAGGTTATGTATAAGTCAATAGCAGAGGTCCTTATCCTACAGTATTTTGAAATTCCTGTGATCTGTGCTTGAATTAGCCTGAAAATCTGACTTTTTCGGTGTTTTCGGGCAAAAATCCAAAAAATTTAAACTTTTTAGGAAAAAGCCAGAAAAAAAACTCAGAAAAAAATCATACAATTCGCGTTTTCGCTCGATTTTCAGGTATTAACCCAAACCGATTAAATTGAGCTTTTTAAATAAAAATATACGGTCAAATCGTGGATTCTAGTTTGATCTGACTTTTTATATTTAAAAAAAAAATTTGAAAAAAAAACCTGATTTTGATAAATAAACCCTTAATGAGCAAATTAACAGGTGGTATTAATATGTGTATTGATAATCTGGAGAACTCTGTCTAGAGAGCTCCTTTGAAACACATAGCACTAAAGGAGGATACCTGCGATACACAAGATGTCAGTCTCACTGCATAGTCCCTGTCAAGGCAATTTTTACTGGTGTGAAATTATATTGTACATCCATAAAGGTTCCACATTATAAGAAGTGATGCTTGAATAGGAAAGCCTCATTCCATAAAACTTGGACCCCTTTTGTGATGGGCTGTGTGCTGCCTCAGAGATCACTTGACCAGAAATACTTTAACTGTAACAGGAAGAAGTGTGAGACTAAAAGACAAAACGTTGCCAATTTATTGGCTCATGTAACCTAACATGTATGTGTGTCCTTTGTTTGTTTGTGTGAGCCATGATTTTATATTTAGGATTACCCAATGGCACATACTATTAAAAATGTACATTTGTATGAAAATGGTTTATTTAGATGAAGCAGTTATGCAATATACAGTATATTTATAGAAACCTACACTTAAATAATAGTAAAAGTATTTCTTATTCAACGTTTATTCAAAGGTTCAAGTTAGAGGGGATATAGTCTAGACTGCAAACAACATGCAGTTCTCATGTTCACCACTGTTTCTTAAAGGAATTGTTCAGTATAAAAATAAAAACTGGGTAAATAGATAGGCTGTGCAAAATAAATCATGTTTCCAATATAGTAAGTTAGCCAAAAATGTAATGTATAAAGGCTGGAGTGACTGGATGTCAAACTAACAAAACAAAACACAACTTCTTGGTTTGCAGCTCGGTTGCTGGTTTCCACTGATTGGTTACCAGGCAGTAACCAATCAGTAACTCGAGGGGGGATATGAGTCATAAAATAAATCATGTTTCCAATATAGTAAGTTAGCCAAAAATGTAATGTATAAAGGCTGGAGTGACTGGATGTCAAACTAACAAAACAAAACACAACTTCTTGGTTTGCAGCTCGGTTGCTGGTTTCCACTGATTGGTTACCAGGCAGTAACCAATCAGTAACTCGAGGGGGGGATATGAGTCATAACTGTTTGCTTTTGAATCTGAGCTGCATGCTAAGGATCAATTGCAAACTCACTGAACAGTTATGTCCTATGTGGCCCCCCTTAAAGTTGCTGACTAACTCAGAGTTAGAGAGCTGAAAAGCAGGAAGTTCTGTTCTGGCTACTATATTCACTCCAGCCTTTATAGATTACATTTTTGGCTAACTAACTATATTAGAAACATTTTTTTGCACAGCCTATCTATTCATCCAGACAGGGACGTGCCACCAATGAGGCGAGTTGAGAAACTCGCCTCAGGCGGCACGCCGGAGAGGTTTTAGGGGCGGCAAAAAGACGCTCCTGGTACCTTTAAGAGCCCAAATTCAGTTTTTTAAACCAGAAATTCAGCTTTACTAATGGAGAGAGCGCAATTGCACTCTCCGCATTTGTGTTCCTGCCTCCCCTCCCGACAGATAAGCCGGCGAGGGGGCGGCATTGCAGGAGCCGCCTCAGGCGGCTCTGCAAGCAGAAAATGAGAATCACCTGTGAAAGAGACTGATGCTACAGGGCTACATTTTATGATGTAAATTACACTGGTTAGGGAGCTGCTATGCAATAAAAATGTGAATTACTAATCAGTCTTAACTTTTATATTCTATATGTATACATATATATTCTATATGTATAGTGAGCTGGTCCCTAAGCTCTGATAGCAGCACAGAGAATCAGAAGAAAAGAATATGGGGAGCTCTTAGTGGCATGTTCAGTCAAATATCTTATAAAGGGCTGTACAGAACCTCAAACAGTGATGTAACTATAGAGGAAACAGATCAAAATGCTGCAGGGAGGGCCTGGGCCTGCTTCCTCTGCATAGGGGTGCCATAGATGGCCCTCGAAGAACGTAAACTTGTAAGTAACCTGCAAATTTTTTGGTGACACAGGTGACCTGTTATTTCTACTCAGGGGAGCAGTTGTACCTGTACGTTTTTGCGGTCGGGTCCAAAAACATTATGTGTGCCATTTCTAGTATGCTTCTTTGTTAAGCCTAACGCTTAACTAATGAAGTAGGTTAGAAATGTTGTACATTATGTTTTGGATTTCTGTACCAGCCCAAGGCAACCACAGCCCTTTAGCAGTGAAGATCTGTGCCTCTGAAGATGCCCAGTAGCTCCCCATCTTCTTTTCTACTGATTCACTGCACATGCTCTATGCTGCTGTCAGTTACTGAGTAACAGTACCCTTAGAATATAAATGTCCCAATATAAGGCTGATTAGTAATTAATACAGATAATTGCTACATGGCAGCATAGAAACCAGTGCAACAAGCATCAGAATGTAATAATTAGCCTTGTAGCATCTTATAGAAAAGACAAACCTTATTTTCTGCTTGATATGCCACAACCTCTAAGCTTAGCTTCTCAACAGCTGCTCAAAGCCCATTGAGCATTGTGAGTGTCAGACACAGACACTCTCCAAGATGGTGACTGCCTGTGACAAGTTTGAAGTCCTGGATCGTTGTTGCTATTGAGAAGCTGAAACTTTAAGCAGGTGCAATAAGTTCAGAACATAAAATATGGAATTTTTAGGTTTAGTTCTCCTTTAAGTCTGAATTATGTCTTGTTCAAGGTACAGCACAAACTTAACTGATATCCTGACCATCCTTACCACAAATGGTAAGAAATTTTTTTCTGCAAAAAGGTGATCAGGTAAAAAATTATAGGTTAATCTCTTCAATCACACAAAACAATCTGCTTCAACCCCTACATTTACAAAGCTGAGGTATTCCGGATAAGGGGTGTTTCTGGAATTTTGATCACTGCACTTTTCATTTACTTAAAAATCTTTTAAATGTTAATTTAACCCAATAGGATTTTTTTGCATTAGGTAAAGATTAATTATATTTTGGTTACGATCAAGTAAAAAGTACTATTTTATTATCACAGAGAAAAAAGCAATAATTTCTAAAAATTGGAATTATTTGATTAAAATTGAGTCAGAGGGAGGCATTCCTTTGATTGGGAGCCTTCTAAATAACAGAGTTCCAGATAACAGATCCCATACCGGTATCACACCACCCCATTACTATGATCCTTTTTTATTTATGTGACAACGTCCAATAATAATTTAAAACACTAATCTGCTGACTTCATAAGGTCACATTGCAAGCGAAAAAAGGGAATTGAAAAATATTGATTTGCACTGACAATTAAAATATATCTTTATTATTTATAAGTAATCTAATCCTAGTTGGTTACTTATTGAGCTGCACTTAGTAATACTATAGATACAGGTTCATTCTCTCACATCCACAAAAATGTTGTAGCGCAATAAAAAAAAGGGTAATTAATCCGTGAGTCATTTAGCAATAGATGAAAATACACTCAGTAGACTGTTTTCTCATGGAGAGAAGAATATGGCACTCTAATGAGCCTAAGGGTAGAGGATTTATTTTCTGCTTCACTCTTGTGCATTGTGTCTATTCTGTAAGTGGAGCTCTTCAATAGCTTTCCAGCTCCAGACTGTAAGAAGCAATAAGCAGTTGGAGAATATGTGTATAAATGATCTTGAATGATGAGCAAAGAGATGCTGCTGCCAAGCAACCGTTTTGCTGAGAACACAGGGGGAAAAAAGCTAATGAAAATCGTAAAGCTCTTCGTCTGCAAGCAAGTTTAGATTAAAGCCAATATCCCCCTGTTCACTGTCATGCAAATGGAAATGCATTTTAAAAATAGAATATCATTCAGCACTTGAAAAATAAAGAAAAAAATAGAAGGAAAGAAACATTTTTGAACACGGTATGAAAATTCTCACATACTGGAAAAAGAAGGGATCCAAGAAATATGTAAATGATACTACCAATGTATTCTATTTTCTAGGCAACCTCAAGAACAATGCCGGGTCAACAACACACAGCAATGAATAGTGGCTGGATGACTATTCAAGCAGGAGTTATGTTAAAGATGCTATATTTCACTTTTGGTTATTTGAGTTATAGAAAACATATGGGCCCTAGAACATTTAGTGGCACAATTTCCAACATAAAATAGCTATTTTTTTATGTACAAAATATAGTTAGAATTTTGTGGTGGCACCCCTGCATAAATGTAAGGGGCTCTTAAATAAGCCGGAGCAACTGAACAGCTTTGACCGGTGTAGTGCAGCCGGAATAATGAAAATAATGAGCTTCTCAGTTGCCATGAGTTACAGTTCTTGCACACAGTTGCCCAGTGTTAGTAAATGATCACTGAATCTGCCCCCTGTTGCCAGGAGAACGCTGACACTAATGCTCAGGAAGGGCATGGAACAAGATAATTAAGGTTTTTATTGGTGTAGATTATCCATATTATGAAATTATACTCTGTAAAATCATTGGCATAAAGATGTATTTCAAGGCCACAAGATTAAGGGTTGCTTGGTCAGGATTCCATCAAAGTGCTCAAGATGTCCTTTGTGGCCAGTTTGTAAATTAGGCCACTGTATTGATTTGCACAGAAATAGATTGATTTTGTCAGAAAGAAAATAACAAAGCATAGAGATACAAGTATTAACTATAATTTAGACTTTTTTTTGGTTGTAGGGACCATCTGTTCTCTTTCAATAGCAGAGCCCTCTAACATTTGGCACCTGTCAGTACCTCACTGACTCACAATTACTGGATGAAAGCTGACTTAATAAAAGAATCACATTTTTCCTGAAAGACACAGTGAAGAATTTGCCTATTTTGATTCATATTCACCTTATTTCTTCTTTGCATGGCCATGAGTAAGAGCTGATGCATTGCTTTACTTTTCTAAGAATAAGCCCCAGAAATCACCCACAAAGTAACAGTACATGCTATCTGAACTATATGTGAGAAAGTCAGAAAGCTTCTGCAAGATTATGCTTTAATACATGGCAAGGGGACATAAACTAAGCATGCCATTACATATACAAGACACGTTTCCATGAACGCTAATACAAATGGAATCAGTAATTGTTGTAATATTCACATTTCACAGGTACAGAATCTCTTATCATGAAACCAACTATACAGAAAGTTCTGTATTATAAGAAGGGCATCTCCCAAAGAGCCAATTTTAAAGAAGAAGGAAAGGCATTATCCTGGGTGCCAATTTGTTAGGCACCCCAGTGATTATAATCACTTCCAGGGAGGGTGCTCCTGTTCATACTGCACCAGAAATGGGTAATACTGTAGAAGCACTACATATCCTAGGAATATTTGTAGCTGATGTGTAATAATAAAACAGTAGCTTGTGCTTGATCCCAACTAAGCTGCATAATAGTGATGTGAGGACCAGCTTGATATTTGCAGGACCCTCAGCTCAGGCTGAATCATGCACAGCTTGGGTCTCTTGTGTTGGCTTCTTTTTCCTGGCTGTATCTATTTATAGGTGTGCACCCTTTTGTGATGTTCCAGATGGGTGGATCAGGTTCGAACTATAAACAGAAGTGCAGGATGGGTAAGGGTCAGATGCGGATATGGAGTGGGCGGATTAGAGTTGGTTGTGAGCCACTGAGCCTAAATTTTTTTGGCTTCTGTATAAATAAACCCATACTGGTTGCAAAACATTTCCAGAAAACTTCAGATCTCAAGCATCCCAGATAATATATCCTATATAAGTACAGGTATGGGACCTGTTATCCAGAATGCTTCGGACCTGGGGTGTTCCACATAACAGATCTTTCTGTAATTTGGATCTTCATAGTAACTGATTGGGTCAGCTCAGGTTAACCCTGAATTCTAGCCAGGTGCACGTACCATCAGTGGTCCATCATCCACCAGGAACAGCCAGACAAAAATTCTTCGTACAGCACCTTGTCGTTTAAAAAAATGCCTTTATTCACAATTTCATGGCAAACCCAGGTTTGCCATGAAATTGTGAATAAAGGCATTTTTTTAAATGACAAGGTGCTATACGAAGAATTTTTATTTGGATCTTCATACCTTAAGTCTATTAGAAAATAATTTAAACTTTAAATAAACCGAATAGGCTGGGTTTGTTTCCCATAAGGATTAATTATATCTTAGTTTTGATCAAATACAAGGTAATGTTTTATTACAAAGAAAAAGGAATTGTTAAAAAATTTGGATTATATGATTATAACGGAGTCTATGGGAGACAGCCTTTCAATAATTTGGGGCTTTCTGGATAATGGGTTTCTGGATAACGGATCCCATACTTTTACAGCTTTTCAGCAATCATAAATGCAACTCTTACGTGATGAAATATTTCTTCCTGTACCCTACCACTGCACCAAACATTATGCTTGCTATGAGTGCTTGCTGGTTAGTTGGCTTGACACAAACAAATGTTTTCTTCCTCTGAGTCTAACCTATTATAATCAGTATGGCAAACTATGCCATATCTCCCAACTGTCCAGTTTTTAGAGGGATAGTCCCTCTTTTGACAGCTCAACCCACAGTCCCTCGTTTGAACTGGAAAGTCCAGTTTTCTAACTTAACTGGCTTTTGGCTGAGAGCTCAGAACAGACTAAGCAGCAGGTAAGATACTTTGCAAAAATTTTGAGATAAGCAAATAAGTAATTGTAAAAATATAAGATAACGTCCGTTGGGAAAATTTAGACTCACAGTTTAAAGGGCAATTAACCTTCATTAGCAAAACTGTAATAACTGGAAAAAAACACAGAATTATGTTCAAACTTCCATAAACTGGCAAATTTTGTTAAATGAACTTGGTATTTAGGGGGTTTGGTCACAAAAATGGGCGTGGTCAAACAAATTCTTGCCGCGCTACGCATGACAACTTTTTTTGTACCTCTTTTTGTTTGCTAAATGTTGGGAGGTATGCTATGCACTTTGTGTAAGCACTTTCTACTCAGCAAGCTCATAACACATCAAACAGCATGCTAGAGTAAAAACAAATTATTTGTATTAAAAATCTATATTTTTCTTGTGATGAGATGCACTTGTTTAGGTAGTAGTCTGTGTGTATGTAAACACAGCAGTTACAGTAGGTTTTCTATATCTCGTTTCCCTTGCCAAACACTCCTATAGCTCTACATGTTAACATAGGGCTAATGTCAGATAAAAGGTTGCTGTCAGTCAAGTAATTCTAGCAAGTTCCTAAAGCTTATAGGAATAGGTATCAACAGTTGTTACCCCCTTACACAGACAAAGATTGTGATTTTGTTGCATTTCTGGTCACTTGCAAATGAGAATATTTAAAATGAAAAATTTACCCCGAAATAATGTAGATCTCTAAAAATGTATTGCATGAAATGGTTCATATATAAAATCCTACTTCTTCTAAATAAACCATCTTCATAAAAATCAGCTTTTTTTAGCTGTACGTGTCATTGGATAATCCAAATAGAAAATTGTCATTTTAAGTACTAAGTACCGCCCCTTTGGAATCATACGATTTACCGTGCATAAAAAAAAAAAAAAAACAAGGGTACACATACATGTTAGGTCACATGAGCCAATTAATGAACACATTTCTATATTTTACTCCCATGCTTCTTCCTGTTACAGTTAGAGCTGCAGTAGTGTATTTCTAGTCAGATGATCTCTAAATGAAGCACACAGACCATCACAAAATGGTAGCTCAAGGGAAAAGGGATTTAAAATGGTAATATTTACTGATATCTATATTCCAGTAAGGTACAACTATCTGTCTCTTTCTCTTCCTCGCCTTCCTTTAAGGCGAGGAAGAGAGAGAAAAAAAAATGTCTTATGGTTTATCTCGTGAAAACTCGTGAAAGTTGATGGAAATAAAGAATAGAAATGAGATATGTGTTCTAACAAAAGGACCCATTAATTAGAGTTTTTTTTAGAGCTCTAGGAAAGGTAGATTTGCTAAATTACTCAATACACGTTACAGGAAGTTTATTCTATATCGAGTTAAGTACTGTTTAAGGAGCTATCATACATACACATTGAGTAAAGAGGTACATAAAGAATGTGGTTCTGAGCCAAAACAGAGAGGATTTTTGGATCATTTCAACAAAATATATACACTGTAACTTTAATGTTTGTCGTACCAATATATACTACTCAGTCTGGCATCATGGCTTTCACTATCATCCCACGCAATCCAGTGAAGGAGAGAAAAAGAAATGGTAGGAATCTGTAAACTTTATTTTCAAGAGCACTGTAGCAGGATGCAACATAGGAACGGGGGAGTAATTCTTAGATCTCTATCATTAGAAGGGAGGTGATCATCCTACATACTAAATTAGCTCAGTTGGGGGGCTTACTTTTTATAGATAAAAACATTTGCTGTGTTAGTCCTCATCAAAACAAGCTCTTCGATGTAAAAGTTAAGTGTTCAGAAAACAGCAAAACAACTCTCAGCAGTTTAGTTTTGGGGGAAAGTTTTTTCATGGGCACATCAGCACATGGCAGAAATGGACATTATTTGGCTTACTAATAGTGGGAAAATTCACTCATGGGCACATACCCCTAATTACCATACAGCTTTGAACTGAAAACAGATCTCTAAAACAAACTTTCACTAACCAATAGATCTGAAGCCTCTTTCCCTTTTCCAACCATATATAGCACTCCTCTAAAAAGGCTTCCCCCAGATTCGACTTGAGTAAGAACTTGTTATTTCTTGTTAAAGACAAATGTGATGTGAAATTATAAAGTGGATACCTTTTCTCCCCTTCCCTTTCCCATCCCTTTCTTTTCTGTATCCCCCCCCCTTTTTCTTCTTTGAAATCAAAAATAAAGAATTAATAAAAAAAAGTGGGGTTTACTGAAGCCATATTTCACACAGCTTTTTATGCCATTCAGTTTTTTTATACTTGGTTCTGTACCACTGACATAAATGATACCTTTATAAATACCAGTTAGTTCATTTTTAAGAAAAAGTGCAATTTTTGCCGAGAGGAACTAACCAAGGGGGAAAAAGTTACTCATTTATTAGGGGGATGTTTAACAAATTGCCCCCCCAATTGAATTTGTCTTTCCTTGTCTAACGTATGACATTAAATAACACAAGAGGCACATTTACTTTGCTCGAGTGAAGGAATAAAATAAAAAAAAGTTGAATTTCAAATGTTTTTTTTGGCTACTTCGACCTTCAAATTGGCTACTTCGACCTTCGACTATGACTTCGAATGGAACTAAAAATCGTTCGAATATTCGACCGTTCGATAGTCGAAGTACTGTCTCTTTAAAAAAAACTTTGACCCCCTACTTCGCCACCTAAAACCTACCGTGGTGCAATGTTAGCCTATGGGGAAGATCCCCATAGGCTTTCCTATGTTTTTTTGGTCGTAGAAAAATCGATCGATGGATTAAAATCCTTTGAATCGTTCGATTCGAAGAATTTAATCATTCGATATTCAAAATCGAAGGATTTACATTCGGCAGTCGAATATCGAGGATTAATTAACCCTCAATATTCGACCATATGTAAATCTGCCCCTAAAAGTACACATCTTTATAAATATTCCATAACACTTTTTTGGTACAATTATTTAATACACTTTTCAAAATATACCCCCAGATGACACCAAAAATATTTACCTGACCATATAAAGGCAAAAGGCTGCAAGTAATATTCCCTCTAAGCTGTGTACAAACATACATTTTGAGCCCTGCCAACACAACAAATTAGTTGTGCGGAAAGAATTGTGTGCGGAAAGACACAGAATTATTTTGTCACACCCACTTCTATGTGCCCAAAGTTTTTAAAAGTGCAAAGAAAAGAAAGTTTTTAGTTGAGTTAAAAATTATTTCAGTTATTCAGGTGCCTAAGTACCATTTAAAACTGATGGCTTCAATAAGCACCATTTATTTGATTCTATTTTTATGTAATTCTGGGCCATGTGTATTATAATAACTGAAATTTGAAGCTACCTTGTCAAGAAACACTGAGTCATAGGTAGCTAGCCATCTACTCGCTCTATATTTTAGTTAAATTATTGCTGTGAATTTTGTCTACTTGGAGCACATTTACAAAATAAATGATGCCTAAAAATGGCATTAATAATTTTTACCTCAACGAAAACCTATACCTAGTATTCTGTATGGTCTATTGGTGTAAATACATAAGGCCCAGATATATCATACTAAACATATTGCTCCTATCTAGTGGTGGCCCCTAGGCTACACCCACACAGGGCCCCCCCTTGTAAGCTACTGCTGGCTGTGAATGTGTGCAGAACCAGGCACTTGTGCACCCAAGCTCTCTATACTGGGTGGGGTTTTGAGCACACCAATGACGTCACTTGACTGCACACATAGGGGCCCACACACCTTGCCTGACTTTTACTTCCAGCAAGTTCTCCCAACTAGACCCAGCAGCACAAATAAAAAAAAAATGGGCACCTGATCACACTGAGCCCCTAGGCTATATCCTAGGGTAGCCTGTGCATTAATCCACCTCTGCATCTATCACCCAGATATATATCTTCTGCTACCATGTTAAAGTTCATGGCAGACAAGGCAATTCTCCCATGATTTCTCTGCTACATCTTGACAATTCAAGGTGAATATTCACATTCACAATAGCAGCAATAAAAGGCAAGACTGCTAATTACTGTCACTTTTTTAGTATTGCTTTAAGCAGACATGACATGAATTTGGGCACCATTAGTTTAGAAAAGTAGTAAATAAAACCGGTGTACTTTGTAACCTTCCCATCTGTTTATCCTCTATTTCATGACATGACATATGACAGTGCCTTAACCTTCAGTCATTGTAACTAGAATTAGGAGTCAATGTCATATTATAGTCAGCTGATACAATAATCCAGTTGTATAAGATCTAAAACCTCTCTGTATATATTTCTTATTCATAAGAAGAATGTTGATCGCTTCACTGCTCTCCATTTTAGACATATCATCTTGTCTACTTCTATGTTTGGACTGCATACATTAGGGTATATCATGGCTTTTATTTAAAAGGCTGCCAAGGCTCTTTACTGATAAAACAAGAGAATACATATAAACATCATTTATATGGCTACTAACCTTCAAATAATGATTAATGTGTTGCTATGTCGCTAATGTTAAACCAACATGTTTAGTTTTAATATTTCATATATCGAGTTAGTTCTTGCCAATTTGACAGTATAGGTCACAAACTAATACTGTACCATTGTATTAGTTACAACTTTGAATGAATGAAAAAGTTAAGTGTTTTAGCCACAACATACATGTACCCCAAGGAATATCCTCCAACAAGAAATCTTAAAAAAACAGCCATATCCATAGTATATGACAAATGTTTTGTAAGACTTGCAGTCTAATTTGAAGTGAAAACTCAATAATAAGTAGGATGGAAACATTAAACATTTAGTAAGAATGAACAATGATATGTAGTAGTTTACAGTTTCATTTTCCTTATTTTTGTAAGACAGGAAATTATCCATTTTAACAAGAAACTCACATGTTTTGTATAGCCCTTTGTCACTTCAACAATGATCAGTTAAGGCAAATACTTTATGGATAAAGCATAATAGCCAGACTCTCTTTCCGTCTAATTTGGAAGGACAGTGTTTAAAAGCATTTCATCTATTTTTACTCTCCTAAAGGTTTTTACAAAGCAAGCCCACATAAAAAAGAAAGAAAAAAATAAAACCACAAAACCTTCAGCCAATTATAAACCAGCTAAAATGCAGAAGACTTCTCGGTTGACTTTTAAATGACATTACAACAGCTTCCTTCCTTGTCTATGTTTTTTTCATCACTTACTGTAAGAGTACATTTCAACACTTAACAATTGCCCATGCCATCCTTTCTTGTGGTTTGCTGTGTCACATCATCTGTGGGTTCACCAAACACATATTGCACCATCTTCAACATGATGGGCAAAGGATCTTACTCTACCAATGCTCTCATTCACAATATAGCTTTAATTTTAAAGGCCATAGCTTTAAACCTACATTAACACCATCTATTCTATGAGATCACCATCTCATAGAATAAAGAATATAATTCTTCAATGAAACATGGTGATAATATGAAGCATCCATAGGCAGCTTACCTTTCTCTACTAAATTTTAGGGAATGCAGTATAGCAGGTCTCTTCTGTCGCAGGTTCCATAAATGTAAAGTGTCATCCGTCAAGGCACTCACTAGAGCTCCCTATAATACATAAAGACTGTAATATGACCAAAATAGGTCTAGATGTTGGTTAGCATTTAGCACAATACAAATTAACCCTTGATAAACAGAGCTACTAGAAATAATAACAGAAAATTACTTATATTTTCAGAAACGTGTCAGTACGGTAACTAAGAGGTGGCATATATTATGTATTAATGTTGAATGATTATCTGTGTGTGAATAATATGTACAGTATACATGTAAATGACTATAGCAGTAGGAAAGAAAAGGAAATATAAGAGAAGAATGACTAAGCCAGTGATGTCAAAGGACAGATTAAAGTGATTGTACTAACCTCATTAATCAGGAACTGAAGCTGTATTACTGCAGCTCCACTGTCATGCTGACAATAGCATTCAACTCCTGGCCGACCGAATCTGGCATTAATTATGTTAAGGAACAGCTTCTTTAGTTTTAAATAAACACAGTATTTACAGATGAAGGAATAGAAAGATATGCTAGAAGACTATAGGTTCGACTTTATGAATGTACAGTCAGTTTATAATTCCATACAGTTATGAATATACTGAGGAACATTAAGATGCCTTTCATTTTGAGAGAATGCAGAATCATCAGACAATTAAAGCTGAAATCCATTCTGATGGGTACAGACTGCCAGGACACTGAAAAAAGAAACTTCTGATGTTGAAAAATTAGCTATACTATAAACCACATAAAGGACAAGAATATAGTTCTTTCAACTACTGAACAGGCCTGGATTTGTGACGAGGCCTGGGCCTAGGGTGCAAAAATTTTATGGGAGGCATTTCACCCAGCCACATCCATAAGGAACACAGGGGAGATATAGCCCCCCAGTTCTTCATCGGGGGCGCGCATGCAGACAGGCGAGTGCTAGGATCATGCAACCTAGGGGTGCCACATGGGAGAAATCCGCCCTTGCCTCTATATACAGTAAACAAGATCTAACAAAATTAAACCTTATTATAAAGAGAGTATTTAATAAGAGAGCAGCCTTCATAGCTAGAAACAGGTGCAAACTCTTTCATCTACAGAGATATATGGGTTTTGTGGAAAAAAATATTTTAATTTTGTTTCTTTTAGTCTTGGAATTCACAATCACAGCAAGCAGACAGCAGCCATTTTGTTGACGCTGTTATCAAAGTAGTAGATCATGCCAAAATCTTCTTACTGCACCAGAAGGGGGCACCTGATGCCCATGCACTAGCTACACAATTAGATGGTGAAGAGGAAAGGGGAAAGTAAGGAGTGCAGTGATGCCTAGTTAAGTGCAGAATGGAAAGTGAAAGTAACTGAGTGCACCGCCTTTATGCCTAAGGCATTGAGGCAGGGCAGGAAATATCACTGACAGCTGGGAGTATATAATAGGTACAGAGGTTTAAAAAAAAAAAGGCAATTTGAGTTTCGTGTTGAATTTTAAGAGGACTTTTATTATACAGCTTTTTATGTTTGGGTGACAGGTTCCCTTTAAGGTTGTTATTTACGAAAACTCAACTTTTTCTCACTTTTTCATTAAAAAAAAAAAACTCGACCTAACTCCCATTCACAAATTTGGCTAATTTACTAATACTTTTTCTCTAAATAATCAGATCGAGAAAAAACAAAATCGGGCTTCAACTAGAATTGTGCGTCTTTTTCAATTAGACGCCCAAAAAGTGACTTTTTCCAATTATCTAAAGAAAACCAGTGCAAACAGCCGAAACTTTTGAGAACCATGAAGGCTTAAAACATGTTTCCAAATGTATAAAGGGGGCTTGTGCCATTGACTTTTACATGATTTAGACAGGTTTTAACTGGAGTATTTTCAAATTTGATTATTCAGCTTTAGGGTATAATAGATCTTGAAAAATTCAGGTTTTTTTCCCTCCGCTTTAAAACTCAACTAGAAAAATTTGAGTTTTAGTAAATAACCCCTTTAGTTGCTACTGTCAGAGCATTACTTATTGGGGAACTATCACAAAAAATTAAAATGTAATATAAGCTTCCTCATACTGAAGTAAGAATCTTTCTAAATACAATCAATTAAAAATTCTGCATTGTTCCTGAAATAATCAAGTTTATATTCACTATTCCTCTCTCAGCATCTATTTCTCTTCATTCTGTCTTCTTGCAGCAGTTGGGTGTCAGATGAATAATCCAATATATTTTATAGGGGGGCTCCCTTTCCTAGAAGATGTATGCAAGCTCATTCAAATAACTGATTCCAGTACAAACTAAATCTAACAAAATAACTGCCTTTTGTGCAAATTCTGTATGTAGAGAGACAGGATTTCTGATGATTTTAATAGAGCGAGTTCTAATACATCTTCTAGGCAAAAGGAGCCCCCAGTTAAGGGTTGTTTCCATAATTTAGCTTAGCATGCCTTAAGATAAAGTATTCACCTTTAATAAACTCTATAGGACTATGGATTCATTTGGAGTTATGCAGCTTAGTTAGGATCAACTACAAGGTACTATTTTATTTTTACAATAAATTATTTTAAAAAATGTGAATTATTTGTTTAAAGTAGACTTTTTGGAAAATGGCCTTTTGTATACACAGGTTGTGCTCCCCATTCCAAAATGTTGAAGGTAACAAGATTAACAGCTTCCTCACACCTGCACTGATAAAATGCTCCCAACTAGTGGTAGATATGAGAATATCATTTAATGGTAAAACATCCAAGTCCAGCCGTGACTCCGCCAGTTACACTGAGTAGGAGAAACAA
Source organism: Xenopus laevis (assembly GCF_017654675.1). Classification (NCBI taxonomy): domain Eukaryota; kingdom Metazoa; phylum Chordata; class Amphibia; order Anura; family Pipidae; genus Xenopus; species Xenopus laevis. Next base: position 40,507,508 of record NC_054380.1, read on the forward strand.
CAGCTTACCTAAAAGCAGTTTCATTGTGAAGTGTTGGCTGTTTCTGAAAGCACAGAGTCAGTCAAATTTACCTGAACTAGCTGGCTACACACCAATATTACCACTAAAACAAATTTTACTAAAATAACATTTTAAATGGTTAAACAAATAATTAGCAATTTACACAGTGTAATTTACACTATAAAATCATGAGAGGATCCTTTTAATGATCCATGCTGTGGTCACAGCAGTTTTAAATCTTGGATCTTACTATAGGCTGTTACTAATATAACTTTTTTCAGTTCTGTATTGCTGTTGATTGCTCTTAAAACATTTGCTGCATAGCGTATGGGATCCGTTACCCGGAAACCCGTTATCCAGAAAGCTCCGAATTACGGAACGGCCGTCTCCCCTAGGCTCCATTTTATTTATAAGAGCGCCTAGTTTTATTTACCTGTTGTTATAGCTGAAATGCCACTTTCAGCAACTGGGCAGGCTTTTCAGCACATAGTTGATAAATCTACAGATAAATATGTGAATCTGTGAATTAGAGTTCACCAAGGTAAAGTCACCATTCTCTATTCATTCCTAGGGGATTTTTAGAGGCATATTTATAAGTGGGTAATAGTTCCCCATTTGATAAATACACCTCTTAAAATGCAATCTAATAAAGATCTTTACAATTTAACAACCTTAATTTAAGGCATCTTTAGTTCATGGGAATTATATATCATGGTGAAGATACTTATACATAACACCAAGTAGCACCTAGTATTTCACCAAGTAGGTAAACCTAAAGCAGGTAAACCACTCTAAAAACCACTGTACAATTGCAAAGAGAGGTTATTTATATTTACCCTACTATAAATGTAGTAGCATGCCTAATTTACTAATCCAACAACAGAGAGGTTAATCCTTGCTTATGGAACTGTGAGCAAAAGCTTGAAATTCTTTCCTTATTAAGCTTAATTTAGTCATGTGTACTACCAAATTAATAGAACACATAAATACATTTCCTTACATAGTTACATAGTTAAATGTGAAAAAAAAAAACAAAGTCCATCAAGTTCAACCCCTCCAAATGAACCCAGCATCCATACATGCACACACACTGACGTTGACCCCTCTATACACTTACAACTATAGATTTAGATAAGATGTATGTATGTATATTTTTATTTGTATAGTGTTCCTCGAGGGCAAAGCACTGTACACACATGCATAGTTATACAAATACAACGTGAAATGCATCCTGATCCACTTTTTTAGACTGTGCAAAGTTAAAAAAATACTAGTTAAATACTACAACTAAGTACATTTTTTTTTACATAAAAATTTTTTCCTAAACTTTTAAAATTAAGTATAGCAGCAGAGCATATGTAGTACAAGATGAACCATGTACAAGAAAATACTTCAGCAGCACTCCGATTATGGTGAAAAAATTGTTGCTTAATTCGTGCCTCAAGCTAAGCGACGTTTCAAGCTTTTCCAGCCCTTTATCAAGCTTGATGAACCAAGATGAACCATGTTATTTACATAACTGACAGTGAGTGAAGATTGTATAAAAATATAAAATATAAAAACATCAGTGCAGTACAGTACACCAAATAACCATATTATGGTGATGGTGAAATAAATAAAAGAAAACGGTGCAGTAACAGTACAAGGTAGTAAAGTGCAATATATGTGAATAGTACTGTATTGTGGTGACGTAATGTGTCACATAGATCAAGTAGGTGCAAGTGAAAAAAGGGAAAGGGGGTAGGACAAGCACGGTAACAGCCTTGGATACCGTGCTTGTCCAAGAAATCATCCAAGCCACTCTTAAAAGCATTAACAGAATCAGCCATCACAACAACATCCGGCAGTGCATTCCACAACTTCACGGTCCTCACTGTGAAGAATCACCTACACTGCTTCAAATGAAAATTATTTTCCTGTAGTCTGAAGGGGTGGCCTCTGTTACGGTGATCCTCTTTATGGGTAAAAACGTGCCCTGCTTTTTCTCTAATGTACTTGTAAATTGTAATCATGCCCCCCCGCAAGTGACTATTTTCCATAGAAAACAACACCAACCTTGACAGTCTCCCCTCATAATTTAAGTATTCTATCTCTCTAACCAATTTAGTTGCACATCTCTGCACTCTCTCCAGCTCATTTATATCCCTCTTAAGGACTGGAGTCCAAAACTGCACTGCATACTCCAGATGAGGCCTTACCAGGGACCTATAAAGAGGCATAATTATGTTTTCATCCCTTGAGTTTATGCCCTTTTTTATGCAAGACAGAACTTTATTTGCTTTGGTGGCCACAGAATGACACTGCCCAGAATTACACAACTTGTTATCTACAAAAACCTTTAGCTCCTTCTCTCCTTCTCCTCCCAATGCATTTAGTGTATAACTTGCATTTATATTATTTTTGCCAAAGTGCATAACCTTGCATTTATCAACATTGAACTTCATTTTCAAGTTTGCTGCCCAGTTTTCTAATTCAGTCAAATCACTCTGCAAAGTGGCAGCATCCTGCATTACCTAATGCATTATTTATGAATACAGATGTTACTATTTTGTGAAGATATATTTAGCTTGCTTTTTGTTTATGGGGTTGCTATCTTTAGAGTGCAGATATACTTAATGGCATTTAATACAGGAAATGACAGAAGAAACAAATTTATCTGTGTAGCTCCTTCTGGCTTTATAATATTTTGCACACTTTTAGTAAAGTACTTTGAAAATGTGCCTGTTTTTAAAATGAAACTTCCAGTTCTGACACCCGATTTACAAGTAGACTTCATTCTTGCAGGTTTCAACAAACTCAGCAGAAGTTACATCAATTAAAAAAATGAAACTATTGCTTATTATTTCTATCTTGTCATGATCACAAAAATGCAATATGTTTGGAGAATTACATTTGCACCAGGCTGCAAGAATAGAGAATGCCAACCTAGAAAGATAAAAAAAGAAAGAATGACTCACTTTCAATTTAGAAAATAAATAATCCAGAAAGGCAATATCCCCCAGGTTACATATTTAATCAAGCAGATAAACTCAGAAAGAAACATACTTATAGCTAATTGAAAGGGTTGCAGATGCAGAATTAGATTGTCTTAGAAGCTAGCAACACAATTACACTAGTGCATGATGAAGAAAAATTGATGTCAAGAAAAAGATTTTTACGTTTTCGTTCCATGCTCAGTGCTTTCTTGTTGGAAGCTTGATAGCAACTTGTAATACAATTCTTTATTACAAATTAATGAAATAGAGGTTGGAAAATGGTTTGTCTCTTGTGCGACATACTGATGTACACTGATGTGTAAAAATGTAACTACAAGCCTCATTATGGGTACAAATGGAGGACGACCTGATATATCCATATTTATCTCAACATATTATATGGTTACCAAAGATACCATACGATAAACTCACACAACCATCGCCAATAACCATGGACATGATGCATATGTGGAGCACACAATACGGAAAAGGTTACATCTTATTTCCACCCCATCACCACTAACCCCACCCCATTTTCCTCCAGGCCAGCCAAAAAGAGCATTTTCAAAATTGATGTCAAGAAAAAGATTTTTACGTTTTCGTTCCATGCTCAGTGCTTTCTTGTTGGAAGCTTGATAGCAACTTGTAATACAATTCTTTATTACAAATTAATGAAATAGAGGTTGGAAAATGGTTTGTCTCTTGTGCGACATACTGATGTACACTGATGTGTAAAAATGTAACTACAAGCCCCATTATGGGTACAAATGGAGGACGACCTGATATATCCATATTTATCTCAACATATTATATGGTTACCAAAGATACCATACGATAAACTCACACAACCATCGCCAATAACCATGGACATGATGCATATGTGGAGCACACAATACGGAAAAGGTTACATCTTATTTCCACCCCATCACCACTAACCCCACCCCATTTTCCTCCAGGCCAGCCAAAAAGAGCATTTTCATGCTGGAACAGCAACGGACTGACCAAGCTCCATACACTGACTAGATACGAGAAGCCCTTAACATTCCAACAGCTGTTAGACCTCTATACAAGAAACATTAAGAGCAATGCAGCTGGTCCACTATACACAGCACAGATGAGGCAGACTAAAGACAACACCTTAAAGGCAACAGTTTTGGAAACTATCTACAGACAATGCCCACTCCAATCGGGAACTCTCAGTACTGTGTACAAAACGCTTAATCAACCCCCCCCCCAACATACCCAGAAACTTGGATAGATGCTGAAATGGGAGATGGACCTCAATATCATGATCACAACCCAGCAATGGGCCCAATGCAGTCTCACTGTACACAAAGGGAGCACCTGTGTGCAACATTAAACTACTCCACAGGAACTATGTAGTTCCTACAAGACTGAACAGATTCTACCGCACATGAAACCCGCATTGTTTTAGAGGATTTGCAGACCCCGGGACTATACTTCACATCTGGTGGAATTGCAACATCGTATCTAAATTCTGGGACGTAGTCACAAACCTTCTCTCCAGAGTCCTCCATTCTAAATTCCCTAATTAATTCCCTTGTAATGCTACTGGGGGAAAACCCCCAAATATATACTAACTCTGCCCACAGGTTGAACCAGCACATATTAATGGCAGTGAGACTCATTATAGCTAGCAACTAGAAAGAAAAAATGGGACTACCATTGGGATCTTTTAAAGCAAAAATAATCAGTATAATTAACAAAGAAAAGCTTACATACACACTGAAGAACAATATGGCAACTTATGATAAAATCTGGCTTTCTTGGCTAGCCCACGAAAAAGATCCTCAGCTTTATTTGGCCCTCCTCTCATAACTGAGGCAACACACTCATGAGGAAGAGGACCAGGGGAGGTGGCTGGCCAGGTGTCCTAGGGGCCCGCCAAGCTGGTCTGAGGCTGAAATAAGAAGCTACTGCTGCCTCTAGTTCACATAACATTTACTGTATATACATATTAATGTTCTTCCAACTTCAAATGATAAAGGCATTAAAGTTACTGGCTGGTTTGTATGCATAACATAATCAGAATGCAGATCAGAATGGTAAAAAGGAAACAAGGTGATTTTCTAAAATTGTTTATTATTGTTAAATTAATGTTATTAATGTTAAATTATTTTATTCAAATATTATATTATTATTTCAAATATTATTATGATTTGTTTGCATTATTACTGGTCCAAGCAAGAGTTTGCATTATTACTGGTCCAAGCAAGAGGTTTCCCACTTTGCAATGTGATTTGAGTATACTGGAGGACTATGTAGAAACATTGCAAATGAAGTTGAAAGAAGAAAGAAAGCTAAAATTACTGGGGTGCCAAATTGTTAGACAAAAAAACAGCATGTATAGAACATTTAGCGGCACATTTACTAAGGATCGAATATCGAGGGTTAATAAACCCTCAAATTCGACCCTCGAAGTAAAATCCTACGAATTCGAATATCGATCGAAGGATTTTAATCAGTCGAAGGATTTTTCTTCCATCAAAAAAACCTTAGAAAACTGATGGGGAAGGTCCCCATAGGCTAACTTTGTACCTCGGTAGGTTTAAACTGACGAAGTATGTAGTGGAAGGTTTTTTTTTTAAAGAGACAGTACTTCCGAATGGTCGAAAAGTTGAATGATTTTTAGTTCGAATCGTTCGAATCGAAGTCTTAGTCGAAGGTCATAGTAGCCTATTCGATGGTCAAAGTACCCAAAGAAATACTTCGAAATTCGAAGTTTCTTTACTCCGAATCCTTCACTCGAGCTTAGTAAATGTGCCCCATAATGTTAGGATTGTGATTTGCAGTACAGTGAAAATGTTGTATCGCTATTACTTTAATATAATATTGAACATATATTAAAGCATCTCTGTAGATATGTACAATGTACAATACACACACTAAAATATCAAGCCCTCATAGACCATTTGTAATTTGTTGCCCATTAATATTTCAAGATTCAAAATTATTTCATAAGATGGAGAAACAGGTCATGCTGAAAGGCATTCCTGTAGAACAAGAGACTGCAGAGACGTGCAACTAAACTGGTTAGAGGGATGAAAGACTTAAATTATTAGTGGAGACTGCCATGGTTGGGGTTGTTTTATCTGGAAAAAAGGTGCTTGCGAGGGGACATGATTACACTTTACAAGTACATTAGAGGACATTATAGACAAATAGCAGGAGACCTTTTTACCCATAAAGAGGATCACTGTACCAGAGGCCACCCCTAGAGACTAGAAGAAAAGAACGTAGAAGCAACGTAAGTGGTTCTTTACAGTGAGGTCAGTGAGGTTGTTGAATGCACTGCCGGGTGATGTTGTGGTGGCTGATTCTATTAATGCCTTTAAGAATGGCTTGGATGATTTCTTGGATAGACATAATATCAAAGGCTATTGTCATATTAAATTCTATAGGTAGTATAGATATTGGTATATTTAATTTATGTGAAAGTATGGAGGGGTGTGTGTATGGATGCTGGGTTTTCATTTGGAGAGGTTGAACTTCTATATTATAATCTGTTATAATCTAAACAGCCCCAACAGTCATGACATTCATGCTGCTGATTACTGTATGTGTAATTAAATCATTAATTGAGGCTTGTTCCAAATAATAGCAGTGTGTCATTCAATTAGTGAGGTCATTCATTCTGTGAAAAAACAATTCTGTGCATGCTGGTTATAGTGCATTTCTCTATGAAAAATGGGTTGTTCCAGACATTGTTCAGAAGAACAGTGTACTTTGATAAAAAAGATGATTGGAGATGGGAAAAAATATAATGGAGTGCAGAAAATGATAGGCTGCTCAGCTAAAATGATCTCAGATGCTTTAAAATGGCAACCAAAAACTAAAACTACCAATCAAATGAATAAAAGAATAGCTAAAATGGCAAAGTCTCAGCCAATGATCAGCTCCAGGAAGATTAAAGAAGGTCTAAAGTTACCTGTGAGTACTGTTACCATTAGAAGACGCCTATGTGAAGCCAAGGTATCAGCAAGAAGCCCCCACAAAGTACCATTGTTGAAAAAAAGACATGCTGAAGAGGTTACAATTTGCCAAAGAACACACTGACTGGCCTAAAGTGAAATGGCGCAACATTTTGTGGACTGATGAAGCAAAATTGTTCTTTTTGGGTTTATGGGCCATAGCCAGTTTGTCAGACAACCCCAAACACTTAATTCAAGCCACAGTGCACGCACTGTGAAGAAGGTGAACAAGACCAACAAGATTGATGTTATAGCCCCTGACCTTAATCCAATAGAAAACTTGTGGGGTAACATCAAAAATGCTCTTTCTGAGGCAAAACCAAGAAATGCAGAATAATGGAATGTAACAGATGCCAGGAATAACATAAATCTGATACATTTGTCTTCATGTTTTGATTTGGAATAGAATGTGCAGTGTTCCTAATGCATTTGTGTGTATAGAAATAAAAACTATTATAAGGATTTTGAACTTTATTCACTTTTGTAAACACACTGCTAATATTCTGAACACAACACTGTACATACAGTATATTTTATGTTTATTTGTTTATAAATCTATTATGTCAATATAAAGAGAACATTTAAAAACAAAGCAATAATAAAAATATAATAAAAATATATCACACAAACCCAGTTTCTTTGCAATCCTAATGGTACCTACATCTAACATACTCATATAGCTAGCAGAGTTAAGGTGCAGCAAATATAAGTGGAATGTATTAGTAATCCATTCTGCTTTTTTTTAGATCACAAGTTAAAAATATATTTGTATACCTTGTATGCTTTTTTAGAACCTTCTAATCTTCATTTACAATATAGTTAGGTTCATATGTGTTGGTAATTGGTAACACTAACATACAGTTGATTGTAGTGTAATCGTGTGTGTAACACATAAATGCCCACCATATATACAATGGAAAAATTATCACCTTTTTCCCCTATATCACTGAACTGTGAAGCACTTTATGGTGCTGAATCGTGTGTGAACATGTGTTTGGAGCCAATTGCTGTCAACATGTACAATCCCAGGGGCACACTTTACAACTGGATGATGACACAGCTAGCCTCTGACACAGGTATTCTGCTACATTTACATTAAGACCACCATGAAGTTATATATACTCTGGAGTTTAGCCCATCCAAACATTGGACCAGATTCAATTCAGTGGGAAAAAGGTTTATCATGTAAAAAGTCATGGACGAGATTCAATTTGAGGAGCAATTCAATTTAGAAAAACTTATTTTATGATTTTATGATTTATCATATCAAAACTCTATTGAAATCTATGGGGAAAAACTGGAACTGAATTAGGAGAAAAGATTTTCCTCCTTGGATTGAATCTTCTCCATGAGTTTTCACATGATAAACCTTTTTCTCACTGAATTGAATCTGGCCCAATATCTGTGTCTGCCCTAAAAATAGTGAAAAATGTGTGATTTTCACTATAAGGGCCAGGGCACACGCTGCTATTTGGGGAGATTAGTCGCCCAGCGACAAATCGCTTCTTCTTTGGGCAACTAATCTCCCCAAACTGCCTTCCTGCCAGCTAGAATGTAAATCGCTGACAGGATGGCAGTCGGATCGCTTTGGCTTTCTGAAGTCGCCCGAAGTTTCCTAGTGAGGCAACTTCTGGCGACTTCAGAGAACGAATCGCTCCAGTGCCATCCCGTCGGCAATTTAGATTCTAGCCAGCAGGAAGGCAGTTCGGGAAATCAGTCGCCCGAAGAAGCAATTTGTCGATGGGCGACTAATCTCCCGGAAATAGCAGCGTGTGCCTCTGCCCTTAGGCTAAAACATGCTTAGAAATGGCAATACAGTACAAACTAAATTACTATAGCTGCCACTTTATTGTATACAAGTAAATAGTGCTTAATGGGCTACTAAATCCTCTTTTTATAATTATTTTGTACTTCTTCTTTGAGACATGTGGAAATGTAAGCATTTTACCTATTTTGTGACTTTCACTATATACTATATACAAAAATGGTGTAAAATACGGGAAAATGTAAAATCAGGGAAATGTATTATGCATAATATATAGGTGGGACCATAAACCAACAATATAAAATGAGGGAAAACGTAAAATCAGGAGAGGTAAAATTGAAGTTTCACTGTATATAGATGGAGAGAGAGACAGAGAAGGTCCGAACTGGGATTCAAAATAAGCCCTGGCATTTCAAGTACATAGAGGTCCAAAAAGTCCCCCACCAGCTCATTAAATAGTGAATTACTATGGCTAGTCTGGGTCTGAGAGAAAGAAAGAGAGAAGTATAGAAACACTTATCTTTTTAATAGCTATATAGCCTGATACAGTATATGTAATTTTCAGCTATTAAAATGCCTACCTTGCAATGCAGCCTACTCACTGAATTAACAAATCTGAATTTTTCCCCTTACAATGTCTGCAAGTTTGGATATATGGCTCTGAACAATTAGGCTGTATCTGTGCTATAAACCAGTGGTTCTGGATGCATAGTTGGCCAAAAGGACATAAAGGAGTGATTTGCATGTCTCTGCCCATGATGCCTTATGGGAGAATCAAAACTCTTATTTTGGTATCTAGACAGTGCTGTGTGTTGTATGGCATGAGACAAGTAAATACCTTTTGATTTCAGAAGGCTTCACTTTGCATATAAAATACTAGTGAAGGGCTTTTTGACTCCTTTTAGCCCTTCTCACCCTAACCAGGTTCGGTTTTCCATTCCCCTTACAATAAAATGGTTGCAGTCTACTGCTTAAAATAAAAATGAAGTTGCCTATGCTCAGGACACAACACCCAAGCAAACTGTAACTTCTTCTCAACTTCCTCATATTACAAAAATTTCAACCAGTCTTAGGGAATGCAAAGCAGAAGATTAACAGGAAGTTGCCTACGTGATTCACTGCACTATATTCAAACACACTGAGGCCTACGGTACATACAACTATCTGGAATATTTTGCCAGTGTATTTTCCACCCTTAAAGGGGTTGTTTATCTTCCAAGCACTTTTTTCAATTCAGTTGTTTTCAGATTGTTCCCCAAAAATAAATACTTTTTTCAATTACTGTCAATTATTTTTTTTTAATGTTTTTTCCAAAATCTAAGTTTAAATTTGAATGTTTGTGTCTCTGGTGTTGGAGTCTGGCAGCTCAGTAATTCAGATGCAGACTCTAAACTGTTTTGCAACATTTAGCTGTTATATTTCTCAGCAGCATCTTTGGAGTATTAGCAACTATTGTATCAATTCCAACAGCTGCCTGTAATGAAACCTAGAGATTCTGCTCAGCAGGGACAAGGATAATAAATGTATCAACTAAATGTATCCATTTAGAATAGTTTACAGGGTCAGCGACCCCCCCTCCCAGAGCGACTTCAGAAGGTGAAAAATTACACTTTACACTTCAATGAAAGTGAACCACCCCTTTAAAAACAGAACATCAAACTTAAGAATTACCCAGTGAAATATGAAAATAAGACTGATCACAAAATTTTATGGAAAAGCAGATTTATTAAGGTTTGAATTTGAATTTTGGAGTTGGGATTATGAGTTCTAAATTCACCAACTTGAATTCGAATTCGAATATGAGATTTATTACAGTCAGACCTTTCAAAAATTCGAATACAAATATTCGCCACTTAACACCTGCTGAGGTCATGTAGAAGTCAATGGCACAGATCCCTTGAACTATTTGAAGATGTTAATAGTAGTAATGAGCCAAATGTTTGCCAAGTTTTGCTTTGAAAATGACACCCCATAGACTCCAATGGGAGAAAAAAATGTTGCACATCAAAAAAAAATCGACGCTCAATATTCAAGTTTTTTTTCAAATTCGATACAAATTTTCGGGTTGGGTATATTCGATCGAATTTTAGACATTCTAGTTTTTTCATAAAATAATACACCATTTGAATTGAATTGTGAATATCAAATTTATTAGAGTAAAAAAATTCACATAACTCTAAAATTCGACCTTTGATAAATGGGCCTCCCGATGTTATTTAAGCTAAGTGAACTGCCTCTTTAAATGCTCACATCCAATCTGGCATCATGTTACAGCATAAGAAACAATTGAGTGGATAGTAGGCTTGCTGGGACCTAAATCAGTGATAAGAACAGAATAAAATTGCCTATATTATTGCAGCCGTGTTCCTTACTGTGTTTTATGCTCACTGTCAAATTATTTTATGGTACTAATGCAACCATAATGTAACTTTTAATTTCAATTAATTTAATAAAGTTCCTACCCCCAAAATAAATATACAATAATATGCACTGTGGAAACTTACTGCCGTGAAACAATATTCCCCATATTTAGTAAATGCGAAAACATTTTTTTTAAATGCAGCTAAGTGTGTTTTTCTTTATTCCAAATGAATCTCTATTCTACTGGTATTTAGGGGTGCATCTAGTGCAAGAAAATGCAGCATGCTGCATTTAATCAAACTCCAATGGAGGTAAAAAATGCAAATCAGAACACTCATGAGTACAGTAAGGCAGAATATAATGTAATCAATTGGCGAATGCATTTTTGTGCACTCAAAACTGCTTCTCATACCCGTGTTAAATGCAGATGAAATGCATTAAAGACCGCCCGTGTGTAAGAGCCCTGACACTGAGAAAAGATGTTGAATCCAATCATTCTTGACAAGATTACGTAGTCATTTTAAAGCTCTAAACCAAAGTTGGAACACAGTGAAAGCAATACGCATCAGAGAGAAATTTTGGTAGGAAAGCAGTGTATAAGGGACCCAAATAAAAGGGTAATATATAACTTTTAACAGTAATTTGTGTAAGAATGAAAGAAATATGATTTAATACATGTGTGTAAAAGGTAAGTCTCAATTTTGATTTTGTATACATTTAGAAAGCAACTACTTATTTTTTTAACACTTCTTGAGACTATAGTAAGTTATTTCCTGCATTTATACACAAAACATCTAAAGCTTTGGATGTAGAAAGCAGACAGGGCTGTGACCAGAGACAATTATTCGGATGTAAATATAACTAGAAAGAGCAAGTGAATCAAACAAAATAGCTGTGTATATGTATGTCCCCCCTTTCCCACACAGACACACACAGACACAGACAAATTATACCCATTTACATTACTAACTGGTACAACATTTGTGCCCTTATTGTGGCAGGCATACTTGTCATGAATTATGGAAAATGTGTTGCATTGTGGGTAAAGGAATTGTCAAACTGTGCTTTGTACTCCTATAGTAAAGAAGCTCATATTTATTTAAATGTACTCACAATATTGCTAATATAAATGTTTCCATCCAATATATTTTATGTCTATTTTTACAGAGGTCCTTTGCTCAACTTGCAACACCTCAGACTATAGTAGTGCAACAGAGGATAGCAATTTACCTATGAACATATACAGCATGTTATTAAAAGGCATTGCAATTCACTTAGATGATTCCATTCCATCCAGCATAACATTCCCGAATCGCTCAATTTTTGGGGCATTTTTCTTCTGAAGAACTGTTATTTATAAGGTTTCGTAATATATTGGTATTGGGTTGTCTGATCTTCTGAATATAACTTAATTTCTATTTCAAGGCTTTCCCAAACCAAAAAAAGCTTAATTGTTTAGCTGCAGCTAAAATCATGAAAAGGGGACTGAAGAAGAAGATTGCATGAAGTTATTATAATGTGGAAAGAAGTCTTAACATGCCCTTTAACATATGACTGCAGAAGAATTTTCTCCCTCCCACTCTTTCCAACTTTTAACACAGTAGTGAGACGATATGAAGCTGAAATCAAGCATGGGGTGAAAAAATAGCGCAATCAAAGTGCTTTTCATTAATTTCTAACACAACAGCAGCAGGGTTGACAGATAAAAACAGGTAATAGTTTTTATCCTTTCCAGAAAGCACAGCTGTAGCTCAATATCAGTGTATAACAAGTCATTGATTTCCATATTAAGAGGTTGATCTTTAAACAAAGTTGCTTTTCAAAAAGCATTTTCAAACCATATACCTTCAGCAAATTATTTACAACTGAATATAATGTACAGTACATATAGTGCTCTTTACAGTTTTCCTAACACAACATGAATCAGTTAGCAAACAATTCACTTATATCTGTAACACCTGCATAAAGTGCTGAGGACATCTCTCGCTCTACTTGTCAGGAACTGCTGCTGGTTTAGAGCTGGCTGAAGGGAGCGGAGGTAGTGAAATCTCGACATGCCTCATGTTATATTGATTACGGTCTTCTCAACTCACGTTACAGGAGAAACTAACCATTTTAATATTGTATGACCATTGGGTAGTCACAAATTGAACCCATAACAAATAGATTTCCTCTGAACCATAGAACACTTGAATTGAATTGAACTAACTTTTGGGCATAAGGAACCAATGCCCGACTCAGAAACATGAACAAAATACATGGTAGTCAGTATGATGTCCACTGGATTGAAAGGAACGGTGATAAAAGATAAATATCCAAGATAAATATTTTGACACAAAGAATGGTATTTCATGTTAACACTAAGGATGATGAGGAAAAGCTCCAAATAAAAATTCCATAATTAAAATGCATCTTTCATGCCTTATCTAGCAGCAAAATAAAATTACATTTATTCAAGTTCAAGCTTTTGAAAGTTAAATATGACGATATGCAAAAGAAGTCAGTAGGGAGTGGAATTTAGCATTTAAAGGGGTTGTTCACTTTAAAAACTTTTTACAGTTCAGTTATTTTCAGCAGAAATAACTTTTTATTTTCTATTTGTGATTGTTTTTGTGATATTGAGGTGTAAAGTTTTATTTTTTCACCTCCTTATGTCTTTCTAAAGCAGCTCTGGGAGGGAGAGTTGCTGACTTTGTAACTTTTAAATTTATCAATTTAGTTGATACATTTCTTTTTTTTGTCCCTGCTGAGTTTCATTAAAGGCAGCTGTTAGAATTGATACAATGGTATCAAATAAGTGTTCACAGATGTTGCTGAGAAATGTATCAACTAATTGTATCAACTAAATATAGGAAATTGTAACAGTTCTGAACATGCCCCTGGATCACAGACTCACCAGACTGAAACACCAGAGACGGGGGACATTACACTTCAATTTTGGAAAAAGGTAAAATATAAAAGATGGAAAGCAACTGAAAAACTGGTGAACTGAAAAAAAAACAAATGTAAAAAAGATATTTCTTTGGGGGGAAGGGGGGTTAAGTCACAAATTTACAACTGAAAGCAAAAAAAAAAAGAAAAATACAAGAAAAAAGTCAAAGTTTTGCTGCAATTTTTTAAAGCCAAACTAAACCCCCCCACAGCCAAAAGCCCCCACTGGCCCCCCTCCCCAGCACAAGTGCCACACCAGAACTATTGTCCCCTCTAGCAACACTGACCCTCACATGCAGAACAGCGCAGTGGAGCACAGGGGCACCATGTTCGCCAGCCTCTGCATCTTTGTGAGCTCAGACACTTCAGCTTTTGCCGCATGCGCAGTTGGAGCCGGAAAGCTACGTAAATTACCTTACGGAAAGAAGAGGATCCTGAAGATACCGAAGCTAGCAAATATGGTACCCCTGTGCTCTGTTGCGCTGTTCTGCATATACAGGTCAGTACAAGACCATGCCGGGAGGAAGCAGGGAGGGGGGCCAGTGGAAGGGGCGAATGGGGCCCCGCAGCTTGCAGGGGGTTTAGTTCCCCTTTAAAGAGATACTGACTTCACAAAATAACCTTTTTTTATTATCTATTATTACATTGTCTTTGAATAATTTTGGAATAAAAGCATTTGCCTGATGCTTTTACATTACCTTTTTTACTAGCCTGTTCCTCTATGAGGGGGCCGCCATATTTGTGCAGCAGTGTTCCGTTAGCATTAGAAACTCTAACTGACTGGTTAAGAAGGGACAGTCAGGTTGGCAAAACAGTCAGGTTTAGGAACTTAAAGTGACAATTACTTACAAAAGCTGAACTATCAACGAAAAACGATCAACATGACCTATAGGTCTTTTAATGTAGATTAATATTTTGAAAATACATTTTTTTGTGTCAGTATCACTTTAAGCACTCACGTTTTATTTAAAAAATATATGCTAATGTGTTTCAATTTAGTACATGCACCCTATTCTGTATTCAGAGTTAATATTCAGTTCTGTGGGTCCGTCTCAATGTTAAATGCAAGCTTTCTGGATCAATATCCCTGTCAAGTGTACGCATTTGGATGCAATCTATAGTGTTCTTAGTATATGTGTTACTCTAGCAAGCCTATTGTGGCTTTCAGAGATTTACTATCGTGGTGTACAATCAATAAAACGCACAGATTCAGTAAAGGCAATTAGTCAGCAGTATGCCTTCTCTAAAAAGAATGTAGAAGAAGCACACCGACACATTGAAAACTTTGCAAGTGTTCGCCCTGCATCTAAATGTCTTGTGTTCCAGTGTGCTTCTTCTGCATATGATTGGCAGGTTGCCATAATTCTTCATGATCCATCACTGAGCACCAAGCTCTATTTCCTGCTATGAGTATCCTCTAAAAAAATTAAATACTCAGAAGTTAACATGAAAAATTCTTCAAATTTCTTACAGCAGGTAGCAACAATGTAAAACACAACCAAAAATATTTGAAAACTAAGAAATGCATGATAAAGTCTGCCTAGATACAACCTTTACAAAATATTTGTATTTTACTACATACACACTAGTAATGCTGGACATGGATTTAGAAAAACATAAACTATACCATTTCAAAACTCTGGACTATAGTAAAGATGTATAGATAAACAGAAAGAGTCAACAATTGTTTCACTGCATGACACATACCAGCACATTTACACAATTCAGGGACTGATACCAGCTGTAATTTGCTACTATGCTGGGTAAAGCAGTTTTAGATCACCGTAACCTCTAACACCATGGGGGATTTTTATTAAACCTCAAAATTTCTGGTTGAATTTTTAAAGGGGAAAAAACTGAATTTTTTTTTCAAGATTTGTTATACTAGAAAGCTGCTAGAAAATTTCATCGGAAAACACTCTAGCTAAAGCCTGTCAAAGTCATGTAAAAGTCAATGGCAGATGGTCCCTTTAACAATTGGAACATCTTTTTTGCCTTGATGATTGTCAAACTGTCAGGCTGTTTGACTCTAGTTTTATTTAGATAATCCGAATAATTCATTTTTTTTGGGAAACAATTCAAAAAAGTTTGATTTGAATTGTCGCACAATTTTGTTAAGACTTTTAACGCATGGATCATTTTTCATCCGAATTGTTAGTAATTTAAGCCAGATCGTGGACAGGAGTTTGGTCGAATTTGTATTATTAAAATAATTGGAAAAATCGAGTTTTAATAAATAGCCCCGCAGATGTTAAATTCTACACTAAAGTTTTACTGTGTAGGTCCTAGCCTTTTGCATATTCTGTCATAAACCAGCCCAATATTTAAGCAGCAAAGTGACAAAGCAAAAAATCTGGGAGGTAAACATAAGACAGATCGTGGCACAAGTTTACAGACTATAGTTGTTACTCATTCAACAACTGATCCACTAGCAGACATAATAATTAGCTATCTTGGCAAGTGTTTATGAACTCTGTTTCACCAAAAAGGCTTTTGCCTCTTCTGTTCAAATGGCAACCACTACTAGAGGTAACTGTGTTACTAAATATTCCTTAATATTTTAAACACGCCCCTCACATCTGTTAGAAAGCAAATATGACTGTGTGCAGTACAGTCAGATAACAACCGATTTCCAAATAACACACTCACGGGACTTAACATTTTAGGATGTATTTGTACTATTATGTTTTATTAAATTTATTAATCCAATGCCCTGTCTCTCCCCTTGACTACAGCAAGTCTTTACCAATAAGATTCTTCAATAGTGGTTCCATTTCAGCTGTCTGTGAATGCCCAATGTTATCTTATTTTTATTTAATTAAACAGTTCACCAGCTCCCATTTTTGGTCTTTAACTTCTGACATCAAAAGCCTTAACACACCACTTGCATTGATCTCCCTCTACTATTAGTTTTTAAATTTATTTTGCAATCATAGTTTGTGATAACACACAAAAAACTCACCCACTTTCTATTCGTTCTTATGGAATTTTTAGAAGCGTATTTATCATTGTGTGAAAATTAAAGTTCACCTTTTGATAAATACGATTTTAAAAATCCCATAGGAGTGAATAGAAAGTGGGTGAGTTTTTGCTGTGGTACCACGTTTTGATAAATCTGCCCCTAAGGGCAGAGACATACGCTGCTATTTCAGGAGATTAGTCGCCCATCGACAAATCGCATTGTCTTCGGGCGACTAATCTCCCCGAACTGCCTTCCCGCCGGTTAGAATGTAAATCGCCCACGGGATGGCACTCGGATCACTTCGGCTTTCCAAAGTCGCCCGAAGTTTACTTGTGAGGCAACTTCAGACGACTTCGCCGGCAATTTACATTCTAAGCGGAGGAAAGGCAGTTCGGGGAGATTAGTCGTTAGAAGTGATTTGTCGATGGGCGACTAATCTCCCGAAATAGCAGCGTCTCTGCCCTAAGAGTTTATTGTGCAAGTTATCCTTTGTGGTAATGCTGAGCAGTGAGGAACCAGGGTGAATGAGAGACAGTAACTGAAGGGATATATATATATATATATATATATATATGTGTGAAACTAGGTGTTTGTTAAAGAATGTACTGAGGGCAATTCTAGGGAGCACACTGCTGTCCTACGTCACAATGTTTTACACTTTTAAATAAAAATGTTGCTGTTTATTCACCCAAACTCTAAGAATGTGCTTTTCATGCTTCATGTCCCAAAGATCTTTAAAGAGAATGTCAGTGGTTACCATGGTAACACCACTGCCACCAACACAGTAGCCAACTGTTAGCCAACTGTTTTCATAGTAAAATCTAACTAATCCACAAAAACAAAATTATATGAGATACAATAATAACAATATTAGTTAAAATGAGTTAAATAACACGGTGATTTAAAGGGGTAGTTCACCATTATGTTGTTGACAATTTGCAATTAATCTTTATTTTTTATAGTTTAGTTATTTATCTTTATTCCAGCAGTTCTCCAGTTTGATATTTCAGTCGCTATCTGGTTGCTAGGGTCTGATTTCCCCTAGCAACCAGGCAGTGGTTTGAGCAAGATACTGGAAAAAGTATAGGATAGAATAAAGGATAAGTAGTAAAAACATAAAAAGAAATTGTAGCCTCACAGAGCAATAGTTTTTCGACTGCTAGAGTTAGTGACCCCCATCTAGAGACTGGAAAGTGGTAGACGAGGAAGGCAATAACTCAAAAACTACAAAGAAAAAATTATGAAAACCTACTGCAAAGTTTCTAGCAATAGGAAATTCTATAACATCAAAAGTTAACTAAACCGTGAACCATCCCTTTGAATAAAAATATGATTCCTGTAATACTTTGGGACTTTAGTGTAGTTTTTAAGGAGCCAGTACTATATTTCTTTCTGTAAACAACATTCTTGTCTCACCTCTTTCTCTTGTATTACAAGGAACAGTATGATAACTGTAAGAGTAATAATATGAGCAACAGTATACATACTATTTTAATAGACTATAAAAGCCAGAAAGTTATTTTACTTATAGCACTGTATATATATATATATATATATATATATATATATATATATATATATATATATATATATATATAAAAAAAACTTACGTACGTTTTAGAGTGGTACTGATGCAAATCCCTCATCAAAAAATAAAAGGATCTTTCTTTTTCTTTTTAACAATTTTGTTGTTTGAAACCTTTCTCCCATCATATCATGGACAAAATATTCACAAAGGTGTTAGTGCTCAGTGCTGCTGCTTAGTTTCACAGACTACTGACACCCACAGAAAATGAATGTAATTGATCAAAGTAGAAAACGTTTTATTCAATTGACACATAAATCTGTTTTGATGAATGTGTCAATTTCTTAAGAATGTATTAACCTATAGTAAAGTTCTTTCAAACTGGCATGATTTGGTAAAATTTAAAAGAATGGCAGTGGTTGCTGCAGCTGGAATTTAAGTTGCATATTAGGGCAATGAAAGCTTTTTTGATATTTTATTTGTTTTTTTTTATATATTTTACTACAATGTGACAATAAAGAAAAAATATAAGTGCAAAAATCAAGACTTTAAGAGGCAGAAACTGTTATTATGTTATATAGATAATTTACAGACATCTTTTTTTGTTTTGCAAGTCCCCTGCGGTGTGATTCAGCATGTGGGAACATTGCCTTTGGAGGGGACCTAAGGTTATAATACACTTCTCCTTTAAATCGTATTCTGTTTAATTCTGTGCAGAATAACAATTTCTACACAGGACAAATTCAACATAACTTGTAAAAGGGAAAGTCGTAATGCAACCGTTATGTCTTAGTCTGTTTCTTTAGTGAAAACCATGCAGTCCATTCATTGTTGTTCCGCATATGTGCTAACACACCCTACTGGAAGTCTACGTTTGCATTCTCTGTCTACGTCAACCTAGGGCTTCAATAAATACCTGAAAATGCCGTCAGGCCCTTCCAACAACGCACATTAACATGCAGTAGCACAGCTGCTTCAGTCAGAATATCTTAATTCCATTCATTCAGTCACTCAGGTGTTCTTCTAAAAGTATTCTGACAACCACCAAAAAGTATGATCACATGTCTGTGACATTAGCCCAAGATTAATCTAGGAACAAAATCAACATATTTTAGTTTACGGATGTGAACCCTTTCTTTCAGCACCCAACATCCTGGGTTATAATCTATTCTTTCCATACTCCTGGAACATAGATTTTATCAATATTTGCAAAGGTAGTTACAAAACAAATGTTCATATAAAATGTTAAATTATTCCCTCAATGGCCATTAATTTTAACATTCATTTTCAGATTTTGGTCACTATGTTTTATCAAGCATTTATCGTCCTAACCATTTTTTGTTCTCCCACCGTATGCTGCCATCACAGCATCATATCCATTAGATACAGTATGTTCATCAACACTTTGAAAAAGCCATTAACAAAACTTACATACACTAAGGCCCATGTTACAATCATAGGATTCACGGTGCACACAAACATACCAAACATGTTAGGTCACATGAGCCAATTAACAGACAGAGTTCAGTCATTTGCTTCCACACGTCTTCAGCACAGAGACCATCACAAAATGGTGGTTCAAGGCATGAGATGTAAAAGGGCAATATAAATATACAAGTTTGGTGAAATTCTTTGATATGCCACTTAATTTGATATAAACTGTTGCTTAAGTATTCATTTTGGGGGTAAAATGTTCCTTACATAGCATCCAACAATACATAACTTGCTGTACTTGTACCTATATTCGTAAAGACTATGGGGCAGATTTACTAAAGGACAAAGTGCCCGCCGCTAGCGAAAATTTGCCAAAAAGACTATTCGCAGGGACACTGACAATTTACAAAAAGACGTAGAGAACAATTAGGTAGCGAAAGAGCTCAGCACTATTGAAGTTTCGCGTCCTTTTGCCAGGTGGATTTTCACTCAGACGAACGATCGTTATTACCCCAATTCATCAAGTGCGTAGTTTACAATAAATTTCCCTTTTCCCCAGAGTAAAAAATGTAAAAATGTATTCCATTATATTAGAACCTGGGGGCCGCCCCCCAAAAGCTACCACCCTAGGCACAGGCCCCCGGGTGCCTATAAATATATTTGTCCCTGATGACCAGCTTAATGCTACTGTCAGACATAGCTGTTTCTTATTGATCTGATGTCTTCCACTCAGCCCACCTTCTTCATTGAGAGGCGGAAATGCATATTTTGGCATTTTCATACTGGAATCTGCTCCATGTGTCTGCACCCAGACCGATAATGCATGCAGAGGACGAGACAGAGGAGAATGCAGAGGTGAGCAGATAAGAAATGTTTCAGCCAGCATTTATTAACAGCCCAAGAAACAACCTAATTTGACATTAAACTAATAGCAAATACTCCTTTTTTTTTTACCAGAGTACATTAACAACACATTGTATTTCAATGCATATAAAATACTTTCACTTTGTGTTACTGATCCTTGAAAGGGGTCGTTCCCCTTTAAGATAACTTTTAGTATAATGTAGAGAGTGATATTCTGAAACAATTTGCAATTGGTTCTCATTTTTTATTATTTAAGGTTTTTGAGTTATTTAGCTTTTTATTCCACAGCTCTCCAGTTTGCATTTTAAACAATCTGGTAACTACGGTCCAAATTATCCTAGGAACTATGCATTGAATTTTATAAGAAACTGGAATATGAATAGGAGAGGCCTGATTAGAAAGATGAGTAATAAAAATTAGCATTAACAATAAATTTGTAGCCTTACAGAGCATTTGCTTTTTAGAAGGGGTCAGTGATGCCCATTTAAAAGCTGCAAAGAGTCAAAAGAAAAAGGCAAATAACTATAACTTAATGAAAACCAATTGAAACGTTGCTTAGAATTATCCATTCTATAACATACTAAAAGTTACCTTAAAGGTAAACCATCCCTTTAATTTCAAATTCTGGTTGCGATAAAACTAACCAAGTGTGCCTCCAGGAGATAGCTGCTTTAGGGTTGCCACCTTATCTGGGGGCTAAACCCGAACAAATAGGGTGGGGCAGATAGCATTGGGGTGGAGCAGTGATGACATAAAAGGCAGGCATAATGAAGTAGGTGGAGTTATGATGCCAGGGTGGGATTATCACATCACAGAAGCAACTGGCTGGAATTCCATGAAGTTTTCCAAATGTTTTAAACCGGACAGAAAGTTTTGATGTCGAGTTCAAAACCACACAGGTGGCAACCCTATCTCTTATCTATAATCTGACTGATGAGTAAACCCAATCCTTTAATTACAGGTATTCGATCTATTATACAAAAATCAGTTATTCAGAAAGCTCTGAAATACAGCAACGCTAATGTAGAAAAAAATATTTCTTATTTTTGATTGATTTTTTTTGTTTCTGTAATAATAAGACATTAAACTCACTTGATAATTCATTTATTGGCCAGATTATTGTTCAATTTTCACAAGGCTGTAAACTGAACAGAAATTTGAGACCCAAACAGGCCTTTGAAAAACCAAACTGTTCAGGTCAAAACCGAACAGGTGGCAACCCAACTGCTTTGTACAGTATTTTATTTGGATCATGTGGCTCAATATTTATCTGTGCAAAGAAATAGGAGTCACATAACAATAAAAATACCCATGAAAATACAGGGACCTCTGTGACCTGGGTGTAGTCTACATTATATAATTCCAAGAGGGTTGTTCTGCCGCCAATATGGATTTATACTAGTTTATTTACTATAAAGTTTATTATAATACTATGGAGAAAAATGAAATCATTTTAAAAAAACTTTATTATTTACTTAAAATGGACACAGTGAGAGATAGCCTTCCTACATTTCTGAGGTTTCTGGATAAGAGATACCATACTTGTACCAGAAATGGCTATATTAATAAATGCATTAGAAAAGCTTACAGCACCCTCCTCTCCCCACAACATAGCAAAACAACTAAGGGTCTGATTTATCAAATATAAATTCAAAATATCAAAACTGAAGTGTTTTGCCATAAACTATATTATATACTTTGGTATTAAATATGGTAACTCTTGATTGAACTATTACGCCACATAAAATGGCTTTAATGAATCAAACAGAACACAGCAGATAAAAAAGGTCATCGCACAGATCACTGACTGACCTAAAAAAATTAAATGTTAACACAGTAACACCCGTAGAGACTAGTCAGTTCCAATGCAGAACTACATGAACATTTAGGTTAATTTTCTGAAACCTTAAACATTAGAGATTGCTACAAGCATGCCCAAGTGACACAATTAAGGCAATGTGCTGTCACGCAGGAGGCCCTGGCCCATAATTATGAAGTCTAAGCTCATCACCCTTGGGTGACTTAATTAGCTGGCATATTTGCATATACCAGCCTGCAGAAAGACAAATTCAAAAATGCAAATTCAGCTGCCCCTAAGAGAATTTTAAATCATATAAAAAAATGTATACACACATGCACATTATATGCAACACGTGTTGTTTTTAAGGTTTTGATATTTTCTATTAACTTGCACTCGATCGAATCCCACTTAAAGGGATTCACTATTGTGAAAATATAAAATTAACATAAACTTCAAAAAATTTAACATAAGCTTCATCTAACTGAAATGAGACACTTTCTATATACAATCAATTTAAAATTCTGTATCGTTCAAGAAATAATCAAGTTACTCTTCAGTATCTTCACTCTTTATGCTGAGGTCTGGGTCAGATTTTGCTTGACAAGTAGGTCTAATAAAAGGGGAGTAGAATATTTGTAGGCCGCGCACTCCTGGGCATCCAACACAAATCGCTCTTCTCCAGATAGTTAAAAGGTAAATTCTTTATTAAGACATAGTATCAATCAAACAAACTTAGCACCTGAGGTCTGACGCGTTTCGTGATACAACACTTCCTCAGGTCTCTGAGGAAGTGTTGTATCACGAAACGCGTCAGATCTCAGGTGCTAAATTTGTTTGATTGATACTATGTCTTAAAGGAAAACTATACCCCCCAAACAATGTAGGTTTCTATTAAAAGATACTGAGTAAAACAGCTCATGTGTAAAACCCTGCTTCATGTAAATGAACCATTATCATAATAATATACTTTTTTAGTAGTATGTGCCATTGGGTAATCATAAATAGAAAATTGCCATTTTAAATAATAAGGGCCGCCCCCTGAGATCGTACGATTCACTGTGCACACATACAAACCACATGTAAGGTCACATGAGCCAATTAACAGACAGAGTTCTGCCTTTTGCTTCCTCACTTCTTCCTGTTACAGTTAGTGTTGTAGTATTTCTGGTCAGGTGATCTCTGAGGCAGCACAGATAGAGTCACGAAATGGTGGTTCAAGGCAAGAGATGTAAAAGGGCAATATTTACTTAAATATATATTCCAGTTTGGTAAGATTCTTTAATATGCCATTCAATTTGATATAAACTATCTGTTGCTTAAGTATTCATTTTGGGGGTATAGTTTTCCTTTAATAAAGAATTTAACTATCTGGAGAAGAGCGATTTGTTTTGGATGCCCAGGAGTGCGCGGCCTACAAATATTCTACTTGACTGTTGGCGTTCCCCCTAGTGACGGACTCGGGGCTGGCTGCACCCGGGTCACTACCTTTGCAGGGTAAGATTTTCAGCTCTGTTTTCACCGTTTGAGTATATGCACAATAGACTTGGAAAACCCGGTGTCTATATCTAAGAGTGGGGTCCGGGGCAATTTGCACCTGGACCAACCGATGTTTACGGTGAGCAGGGTTCAGTCTGTATTAAGCTAAATAGCTAAAATCAATACCCGCAAAATTGTTTTATTCTTAAGATTTAAGCTAAGTTTTAGAGCCGGATTTGCTCCCCTGTAAAGTTATTGCTCTAATAAAAGGGGGGCTTGCAGAGAAACAGGATTTCCATCATAGCCGGTTATTTTTAAAGAGTGAGCACCTAGGTTAGGGTGCAAATCCCCCCCCCAAAAGAATGTATTAGACCTAATGTCAATCAAAAACTGCTTCCACCTACTGCGGAATGAAGAGAGACAGGTTGCTAAGATGGGGAGAGTGAATGTAACTTTATTATTTCATAAATGGTACAGATTTTATTATATAGATTATACTTAGAAAGTGTCTCAGTTCAGCAAGATGAAGCTTATAAAAAATGTTCATTTTCGCAATAGATACCCTTTAAACATACTGCCTGTACCACAACCCCAAGGATATGTACAGTATATGAAAGTAGTTGAAAATTATCCAAACACACCGATTTGGCATAATGAGCCAGGATGAATAAGATGAGAACCATTCATATGAGCTACCTTACATATATTGTTCTAACCTACTTTTAAATTTTAAAATAAACATAATAATTAAAAGGATGAAAACTTCACATTAAGGGCCATATTTATCAAGAATTTGTGAGTTGTGTGAGGGTTTTTACACCTCAGATAAACTCAAATTTCAAATATTTGGGTATTTGTGAAAAAATATGAATGTCAAAAACTCAAATGAAAAACAACAGGGGGAAAAATGATTGAGTTCATGTCCCAAAAAACTCGAATCGCTCCAATTGATTGGGTTTATGTCTGAAAACTCAAATGAATCAAGTTTTTGGATAAAAACCCTCAAATCAACTAAAAAATTTGAGCTTTGCCTAGAACAACTCCCACTGACTTCTACATTACCCTACCAGCTTATAGATGGTGAATCTTTACATTCAAAGTTTTTTTTGCCTAATAAATACCAGACATTTAAGTTTCAAAAATATAACTCAAATGTGATATCACTGTTGACAGGTGAACAAGACTGAATGGTAGATGGATGAGTTATTTCCAATTAAGCATGGAATAAAGTGATAGAAATTTCATGCAACTGTGGACAGTCTCCTCTTGGAAAACGCCTAAATTACAAATTATATGCTCTCTTGGTGGAGCTAAATTTATTTAGATTATTTTTTACGCTGCTAAAGCAACAGGAAGCTCCATAATATGTGAATATAGAGGTGTATCTATTTATATATTGAATCAAGTGATGGAACTTCCTACTAATGCCTTGTAAAGGCCTTTATACAGAAATATTCTGTATGCATGGAAAATTAATCCAGTTTACTATAGTGTTGTGCTTATGGCAGAAGCAACACTTTTGTATACAAGCCACTTTGAAGTAGGCTGGCAAATATCAGTTTTTAATCAAGAGAAGGCAACTGTTTTGTTGTATACAGACCCAATTCAAGGAGGGTAAAATATTTACCCCTAAATAATAACAGCTTAATGTTCAGAGCCAATTGAGAGGGACATTTTGACACCCAAATCCATAAAGTGTTTGAGCTGTGCATATTTTAATATTTAACATGAACTAAAGAAGCAGATGTCAGGAATTTTAAAAGAAAATAGAAAAATGATGCAATAACTGCATCATTATTTAACGATATGAATGAAAGGGGAGTAAAAGCATGCTTTAACCCTTCATCTCTTTCAGCTAAACAGCACATTTCGCAATCTAAATACCTAAGGGAGATAAACATTAAGTATCTTACACGATTCTACTCTGCATGTAATGGTTTTAATTACGTTTATATTGCTTTTGTGTAGATGTAGGGTACAATAATATGAAGTATGTTTTCACATAGTATTAGTACTGCACCTCCTACTGATTTTTCGCTTAAATTAGAAGAAGGGTTTGGGAATGTTATTGTGTACCCTCCAACTGTAAACATTTCTCTGGTACCTTGGAGTGTGCTGTAAAATGAGAAATCAGCTTAGTCCAGGTCTGTAGGATGCATTCTTCCCCTAGCCAGCAGCATGCAATCCAGCCCTCTGACTCACCAGCTGAACCTTCAAGCAGACAGAGCACTGTTCATTTCTACTTCTAGTTAGAAGAGTAAAGTACTGACAGTTTGACAAGCTGCCAGTTGGCATGGGTGGAGCATTCAAGTTGCATTTACTAAAGCAGTCTACCAGACAGAAAGAAAGTGCTAATGCTAATTAAGTCCCACTGTCCTATATGTGCAGGGAATGCACATATAGGGCAGTGGGACTTAAATGTGCTCTGTATAGATTTGTATTTGTCGGTACCCTCCTTACACCATGCTCTGTACCCCTTCATGCCTATAATCCTCTGGTTGGAGAGGGTGTCAGAAGTATCCATTCAGAGGGCTGCAGACTCTTAGGTAGGATAAAGGACAGAGAGCACAGTAAGAATTTACAAGCAATAAACACAAAATGGACTGTATATTGAGTCCCTATACAGTATATAGTGTCACAACCGTAATACAGTATGGAACCTATTGTCCAGAATGCTGGGGTTTTCTGGATATGTGATCTTTCTGTAATTTGGATCTTCATACCTTAAAGGAATTGTTCAGTGTAAAAATAAAAACTGGGTAAATAGATAGGCTGTGCAAAATAAAAAATGTTTCTAATATAGTTAGTTAGCCAAAAATGTAATGTATAAAGGCTGGAGTGATTTGATGTATAACATGTCAGTCAGAACACTACTTCCTGCTTTTCAGCTCTCTTGGTTTACACTGACTAGTTACCCTGGCTACCAGGCAGTAACCAATCAAGGATTTAAAGGGGGGCCACATGGGTCATATCTGTTGCTTTTGAATCTGAGCTGAATGCTGAGGATCAATTACAAACTCACTGAACAGAAATGTACTATGTGGCCCCCCTTCAAGTCGCTGACTAACTCAGAGTTATAGAGCTGAAAAGCAGGAAGTTGGATTCTGGCTGTTTTATTAGACATCTGTTCACTCCAGCCTTTATATATTACATTTTTGGCTAACTAACTATATTAGAAACATTTTTTATTTTGCACAGCCTATCTATTTACTCAGTTTTTATTTTCACACTGAACTGTTCCTTTAAGTTTACTAGGAAATCATGTAAAAATTAAATAAACCCAATAGGCTGGTTTTGGGTCCAATAAGGATTAATTATATCTTAGTTTAGGTCAAGTAAAAGCCTTTGGCTTACTAGAAAATCATATAAACATTAAATAAACCCAATAGGCTGGTTTTGTGTCCAATAATGATTAATTATATCTTAGTTCAGGTCAAGTATGAGGTACTGTTTTATTATTACAGAGAAAAGGGAAATCATTTTCAAAAATGTGGAATATTTCATTATAATATAGTCTATGGGAGACGGCCTTTCCGTAATTCAGAGCTTTCTGGATAATGGGTTTCCGGATAACGGATCCCATACCTGTATTAGCTTACATCAGCAATACAGTAGATCTGTAAACCAATGGTAGGGGACTATGTGTGTTACTACTTACCCTTTAGCTTTGCTAGTGAAGTTCAATCATCCCAGCTCTAACACTTTAAACTCCTTTAGGGAACCCCAATGGCTCCTAGTCTGTTCATTTAGAAATTACAATGTGCCCTGACACCCCACGGGGGGTTCCCCTGTCCTGCCATTTAGCAGAACAGGCTGTATCCCATCTACAGATAAATGGCTGTTTAACTAAAAGCTGAGATTGAAAATCTTTCTTGTAGGTTTTACATGTGTTTCACCGTCTTCAATGCTTTTGTTTTATTAAAAAGATGGCCTTTTTGCATTAACCATGCATGTAAACTCAGGTAAACGTATAAGACAGACTGACAGTCAAGTCATACTTCCCTTTATTTGTGGTTCCAATTTTTTTGGTGTTTTATTGACTCTAATATTATTATTACTGTAAAATGAGTCATTACTCATTGAGTCATGTGTTTAGAAATAGGTAGGGTTAAAAGAATGGGTGTGCCATTTTGATTGCTGGGTGAAAAATGCTATAGTGTTTCTACTGAAAATGTTGAGTGGTATTTATTTTCCCTATGCAATTTGTTTTCTGAATGGTTGATAAAATTTACACAGTTATATAACTTTTAATATAATTTGCCATTCATCTTCATTATTTTTGTTTGCGGATTATCTGCCTTTTTTCAGCATTCAAATAGGGTTTACTGAAGCCTAACTATTTATATTATAAAAAGTTCCTAAAATTTTCTTTTACAGCTGAAACAAAAACCCCATTGCTACATGTAGGGACCCATAGGATATCCTATCCCTATAGAGTTAATCCCCTACCTTTTGTATGTAGTTCTCTTTTCCCTTGTTATTGGGCCAAGCCCTTGTAACTGGTAAAGTGTAACACCCACACCTATTGGACAAAGAGTGTAATGACACTCCCCTGCCACACTGCTATATAGTGTGTGCAGGGAGTGTTATCTCCCAGTGTTCCTATATCCAGGATACAGGTGACTTTTTAAATAAAGTGGCATCTATTTCTTTACCTGAAAGGGAAGTGTGGCTAGCCACAATGGATGTGGAAAGCCTCTACACCTCCATCCCACATGATGGGGGTGTGGAGGCGGTTCACATCTGTTTGGAACAAGATGAGACCCTTGATGGAGCCCAAAAGAGATTCACCTTAAGTTGCCTGGAAATGGTATTAAGATGGAATTACTTTTTGTTCAGAGACGAATTCTTTTTGCAATTGAAAGGGACGGCCATGGGATCAAACGTGGCTCCTTCATATGCGAATATATTTATGGGTAAATTTGAAGAAAAATTCATCTACACGAATCAACTTTTCAAAAAACATTGTATAAAATGGCTACGCTATATAGATGATGTATTCATAATATGGGAGGGGCCACGTTTGTCCCTAGAACAATTTCATAGGGAAATTAACTCAGCATGCTCACATATCAAGTTTACTGTCCATGTAAATTCACAGGAGATTGCTTTCCTTGATACCAGAGTATACATGTGTGATAACATACTCCATACTGATTTATTCACCAAAGAAACAGATAAGAATACTCTGCTTCATTTCTCTTCTTTCCATCCACCACAGATCAAAAAATCACTTCCTAAGTCACAGTTCACACGAGTGAAACGGATAGTCTCGGATGAGAAACTGTCAAAAGTAAGGATGGATGAAATGTCTGAGAAATTTCTTTCTAGACATTATCCTAGGATGGTGGTGGATGGACAAAGAGGGGAAGTCGAGAATGTTGATAGGGAACAGCTCTTAAGAAAAAGAGAGAGAGAAAATCATGCCAGAATACCATTTATTTCAACTTATAACACGTTGAGTGATAATATAGGGAAAATTATTAGAAAACATTGGGGTATTTTAAAAACTAATCTGGGGGGCGTCCCTGCTTTCCAGAATCCACCTGTTATGTCTTATAAAAGGGCCCGTACGATAGGCTCCATGTTGGTGAAGTCAGATTTGGGCTCAGGGAAAGAGAGTAGACAGACGGTACTACGTCCGGTTAAGAAGGGCACATTTGCCTGTTGCTCATGCAATTGCTGTAGCAATATACAAAAGGGAGAGGTGATTCACCACCCTAGAAGTGGTATCCCTATTCCTATCTCTGGCCATTATTCCTGTACTACCACATTTGTGGTTTATGCAATAAAGTGCCCTTGTGGCTTAGCTTATGTGGGTCAAACCTCACGCATGGCCAGAGATAGGATTAGAGAACACAAATCAACTATAAAATGTAAAAGAGTGGATCAGCCGGTCGCCAAACACTTTATAGAATTGGGACATACGATATCACAATTAAAATTTCAGATCTTGGATGCTGTCCCGAAGTTGAGAAGGGGAGGTGACAGGGTCAAAAAATTGCTATATAAAGAGGCATGGTGGATCAGGAAATTAGATACCCTAGCACCGAATGGACTTAATCTGGAATATGATTTATCTCCTGTTTTTAGATAATTTATATTATTTCTTTTAATCTGGTTTTAATGTTCTCCTTTTTCTACAGTTTATCTGAGGATACATTGTGTGTCTTTGACTGAAATGGGACTACTAATTGACGTATTGTCAGATAAGTGAAACATTGTGCTACAATTTTGATACTTAGATGCAGCCCCTAGAGGGTGCTATGATGTTGGTGTATATAAAGGAGACTTTGTATAATGATATGCTAGCTTGACAAAGAGCCGTGCGAGGCTCGAAACGTTGCTATGCTGCCCTGCTGTATGTGAATAAAGGCTTTTTTATCCTATCCTGGAGTGCTGCCCATCTCTTCTCTGTGCAGGGAGTGTCCTCTTCCTCTCTGGCTCCTGGTGCTGCTGCTAGGTGAATCTCCATTAAGCCTGGGATCACCATAGGCCCCAGTAAGCTTTTACCCTAAAGGGACCTGACACCTTTAGTGCTAAGTCGGGGACCAGGTAACCCCGTGAACGAGGACCAGCTAAAATAGTAAGATACTGTTATAGTTCTCTCTAGGAGAGAAAGACAGAGAGGTGTAGCAGAAAGAGCAGCTGTCGCTCCAACGAGGATTGTAGTAGGGAGTAGCTTCCCACAAGGCCTGTTTGCCTTTAGAGCAGGGACCTCAGTTGATAGGGCAGTAGGTGAGCAAAGGACTACCTGAACCCTACCTGATAGATCCCGATCCCCTCACTGTGCAACGTCGGTTGAACTGGGATTTGATGTACACCTATCTGCAATATCCTTTGGGAGTCGTATCTGGTTGACTGTGAACCTTTACTGTCCAAAGTGATTCCATCTGCTGTGTCCTCAGTACTTTGTAAGTAAACCTGTGGTCATTTGCCTCTGGCATAATAAATCTGTTGCTCCTGTTTTACCTTTTTAAAGAACCTCCTGGCGTCCATTATTCTATTTGCACTTAAATGCCTGTGAGTTGTAGTTCAACTACAGTTTAAAGGGGAAGCTTCCATTTGGCGAAGGCTCTGCCCTGGGTGAAGATTCGCAATGTAACCCATGCTCACTACCTAGCTGGTCACCCTTAACTTCTAATTGGCAGATTAGGCCAAGAAAGCGTTACATTTTGGCACCCAACGTGGGGCCACGCCCCTAAATCCAGGCTATTTTTGTATTTTTTGTGATTTAGTGTTTTTGTGCACTGTCGCTTTAAATTTTCGTGACAGGCGGCGGACCTGATTGGCAAAAGGCTGCCTGCACGTCTTTTTCTACTAAATTTGCTAGGTTTTTCCCCTAGTATCTCAGGGCCGTGGGTTCGGGCTTGGAGGTTCTATTTCCCGATACACGAGCCTGCGCCATAGCTTAAGTCTCGCGAGCGCGAGATTTTGCTGGCGCCAATCTTTTTCCCGCGCACTAACTGTTGGCGCGTTTTTGGGATTGAGGCGGTCCTGACGTCACGTCCCGCCGCCATTTTGTACAGGAGTTTCCTAGAAGACGGACGCGTGTGCTACAGCTCCCTTCTACGTTGGGATCAAACCTTAGCGGCTGCTACAGGCTTATGCCCTACAACTCCTCTACATTCCAGCGGTACCAGCTACCTTGCCGCTACTTCTTTCAGCGAACCGGAGGATTTCTACACCACTCCTGGTTCAAGGTGCTGCACCATCACGGACCACGGCTGTGGCCCATCCACGTGCAGACCTTCCGGACTTCACTACTGACTGCCCTGCGGCTGCGGGCATAGTGGAGGACTACCTACATTCTTCATACCGGTAAAACCTTTTCCCCATTATTATGGCTGACCATTCTTGGGAAGGTTGGGCGGATGCGGAGGAAAACCTAACTGGGGCTCCGCTATTCTCGGATGAGGACATAGAAGATGTAGACTTTGGCCTTAGATATATTTGGGCCGGGACATATGGAGAAAAACTAAATGTCCACTATAACCGGATAGTTGTTCCCTATTGCGGGCACTGTACCCGTGAACTATCCACAGAGACCTGCAACTTTCACTCAGCGTGTCCTTATTGCTTTCATGAGTGCTGGTTAGGTCCCTATGTACTTTATGCTGATCCTAAAAAGGGCATAAAGACAAAATCCATCGCTACAGATACAGATGGACTGTCTTCAGTGTCAGGAGACTCTGCTCCTGCACCTGTTTCCGCATATCCTTTTCACCTCTCCTCAGTGTGTCCACCCAGCAAGCAAAGCCTGCTCGTTCCTATAAAAGCTTTGTCTATTTCACATGGAGTAGGCGCTGGTGGGGATGCAGCCACAAAGAGTGAGGATCCACGTGTTCCACCCAGAGGGAGGGGGAGTACTATGCGCAGGAACCCTGATGTTGTACCTAGGCCTATCACTCCTAGGCCGGCCACACCCAAGCCTGCCATGCCTAGGCCTGCTACTCCAAAGCCAACCACTGCACCAAAGGATGAGGCTTCATCCACAGTGGTTCCATCAGAGCTTCCAAAATCTCAGCAGCCTGTTGCCTGCTTGTCAAAACCCTTGCTTTCTCCAGAGGCACAAGGTTTCTGGGTCTCTCAGGGAAGGGCCGACCCCAAGAAGGCACGCACAGTTTCAAGGGTGCAACGTATTATCAATGCCCGTGTTCGTGACCGTTGGGGATATCCAATGCCCTATGCACCTGAGTGGGTTTATGACGAAGTGGAGAAGAATTTGGAGGAATGGCTTTATGGAGAACTTTTAAAGAAAACAGATGTGGGACCCAAGGGATTGTTCCAGAGCAATCCACAGAAGCGGCAGCGTGACATGGTCTTCCTCTGTGACACCCTCAGCGAATGGTGGTATGGGCGTACCATCTTAAAGCACCATGTTAAAAGTTGTGGGAAGTTTCAAGAGGACCGCTTCTTCAGCTTGTCAACCACTCTGCCTAATGGAGGGAAGGTAGAGAAGCCTCACCCTTCTTACTATCTATCCTATGAACATACCCTGGAAAAGTATGGGATGATTTCTTGAGCTGTCCACAGTGGATCCGGCTGGACCCTGTGTGTTGTAACTTTTCAGTATGCCTCTAAGAGTGAGAATTCCTCTTAGAGATGATTTGTTTACACTTGAGGACGTCGTTTGATTGCCCCAAGTTTTGGGCCTTCTTCATTGTTTTGTTCACTCATTGTTCCATTTCTGGACTTCTGAACATTGTCTGGAACTTGTAAATAGTTGGGTTCATGAGACAAAGACTGCTGAGCCCCCACCAAAAACTCTTCTACCTCTAACTACTCGCTGAGTAGCACCTTTATTCTTTGCCTTACTACTCCCCAAGTGGCTCTCAGTGACTTTGTACACTTGGGTAGGGGGGGGTGTGATATGAATAAAGCTTTTGGTTATGGTGGGGTCATGTAACTCAACTGCACTGAAAATGAGTGTTCATGTGTGAAAAGAAATCTATGCTAATTTTTCTTTTCAGCCAAACCTGTGCCTGGACCTCCTGATACACTATGGATGGTTCAAGTATCGTAAGTTAAGTGCCTGAGTGTTCCTATAAGGACCTCATGAATGTAATAAAGTTATGCAACTGATGTTATTTGCACTGAAACTTATCCAATACAGTATTGCACTTTTGCTCTTTACTGTTCTTTTCTCCACAGTACCCATTGTTACCAGGTATTCCTCAGGAGAGGATACCAGAAGAGTGATGTTCAATGGTATTGTTGGTTTGCACTTATACATTTACTTTGTTACGATTGTGTCTATATCATTTCACCATTGTCGGGACGAAATGGATTTTTCCCCCGGGTGTATGTAGGGACCTATAGGATATCCTATCCCTATAGAGTTAATCCCCTACCTTTTGTATGTAGTTCTCTTTTCCCTTGTTATTGGGCCAAGCCCTTGTAACTGGTAAAGTGTAACACCCACACCTATTGGACAAAGAGTGTAATGACACTCCCCTGCCACACTGCTATATAGTGTGTGCAGGGAGTGTCCTCTTCCTCTTTGGCTCCTGGTGCTGCTGCTAGGTGAATCTCCATTGAGCCTGGGTCACCATAGGCCCCAGTAAGCTTTTACCCTAAAGGGACCTGACACCTTTAGTGCTAAGTCGGGGACCAGGTAACCCCGTGAACGAGGACCAGCTAAAATAGTAAGATACTGTTATAGTTCTCTCTAGGAGAGAAAGACAGAGAGGTGTAGCAGAAAGAGCAGCTGTCGCTCCAACGAGGATTGTAGTAGGGAGTAGCTTCCCACAAGGCCTGTTTGCCTTTAGAGCAGGGACCTCAGTTGATAGGGCAGTAGGTGAGCAAAGGACTACCTGAACCCTACCTGATAGATCCCGATCCCCTCACTGTGCCACGTCAGTTGAACTGGGATTTGATGTACACCTATCTGCAATATCCTTTGGGAGTCGTATCTGGTTGACTGTGAACCTTTACTGTCCAAAGTGATTCCATCTGCTGTGTCCTCAGTACTTTGTAAGTAAACCTGTGGTCATTTGCCTCTGGCATAATAAATCTGTTGCTCCTGTTTTACCTTTTTAAAGAACCTCCTGGCGTCCATTATTCTATTTGCACTTAAATGCCTGTGAGTTGTAGTTCAACTACAGTTTAAAGGGGAAGCTTCCATTTGGCGAAGGCTCTGCCCTGGGTGAAGATTCGCAATGTAACCCATGCTCACTACCTAGCTGGTCACCCTTAACTTCTAATTGGCAGATTAGGCCAAGAAAGCGTTACATACATATTTCCCCTACTCAAACTAGCTTATTCTAGCATGAATCAGAAATATGAAATGTACTACTTACAAACAGCAGGGTAGAGTTGCTAACAGTATGGAAAAAAAACTAGGTTGAGGTAGCTAATAAATAATCATTTATATGTTAAAAAAAACAAACACCTTTTTGTCAAAAAGAATTAGTATACATCTACCCCAATTTAGTGGGGTTTTTTTTTATTATAGTGATGGTTATGGCATCTAATCATATTCATATAACAAAGAAACACATACATGTTATCATTGCCTGT
Organism: Xenopus laevis; assembly: GCF_017654675.1. NCBI lineage: Eukaryota > Metazoa > Chordata > Amphibia > Anura > Pipidae > Xenopus > Xenopus laevis. Next base: position 40,542,616 of record NC_054380.1, read on the forward strand.
AAAGATAAGAGATTACATATTCAGTCTGTTATTGTAGACCAAACACTGTACGTCACTGTAGACCAAACACAAATACAGCACATTTCTCTACATGTGTACCGGTACTTTCCATGCATTATATTGAGGGACTGGAGGACCATCTTTTTGACCTTTATAATTATTTGATTATGTTTAATCAAAATCCACAGGACAGATCTTTTAAAAGAATTGAATAGAATCTCTCCTACAGAGGCATTATTATTATTATCGTGTGGCCTTGAAAATTTAGTAGTGTTGCTAAAATAATTATCAGATAATCTAATTTAAAGAATTACAATCTAGAATAAGAGTCAGTTCACTAATACAATCTGCCAAGAGTGAATACAATCTCACCATATAAATAAGCAAATCGGTCATTTTACCATATGCTGCTTCTTGAGAACTGAACCATTAAGGTATGTCTAAGAAAGTTTTTTGACTTTGGCCACCAAGTTTTGCAATTTTAGTGGCAAATTTTGGAACATTTTGCTGATGGCATAAACGAAGTGCAGGTTATTACAGCTGTAAATTACTGTTATTTGGTTTCTGCAGACAAAAATTTATAAAGGTTTGTTTCAAAATTTAAGTCTACCATGTTATTTATAAAGCTTTTTTGTTTCTTTACAGAAAGCTTTATCCATTTATTCAGAGTAAGGTAACACTTTTTATTACTACGGTAATTAAATATTGTTACAGGGACAGTTTTGGTTAGTGTTTACCTTCTGGTTTGCATTATAAGTGTCCTATGCTAATGTATTTTTTTCTCCAGTATGTACAGTATTTCAATGGATATTGAATAACACATTTTTGGTGTAATATCGTAATTCAAAGTGGTACTGACAGAGATGCCTTGGGGGGGGGGACTGGGGGGAGGGACTATCGTCCCGGGCCCGCTGGGTGTTGGCTCTTAAGGGGGGCCCTGGCCATGCCAAACTTGTATTAGCTGGGCCCCTCTTCTGTCAGTGTACAGAGAATAGCCTGCACAGATAAAGCCTAGAGACTTCACTTACTCCCACTGCCTCAATATTCAGTGGCTAAACCCTGACTGGCTTAGCCCACCCCCAGCCTTCCTCTAAATGATTGGACCATCCTTTCTTCGAACTAGATCTGCCCAGGCCACTTCCAAACTTCATTGGGTCAGCCTGTCCCCAACCCGGATAGGCACCGCCCACCCCGAACCCTCATTAGCCAAGCCTTCCTTCAAATGATTGGGCAATGTATGATGCAACATGGTGCATGTCTAATGCCAATTTAGTGCCAACAGGCTATCAATAAATTGCATTTGTAATACCAGTGAAGTGCCAATGAGAACGGTGTAATGCATGTGTATCAGTATAGTGCCATTGCAATACCAGTGCAGTGCCAATACAGTGCAATTCAATGGCAGTTTGGTGCCAATATGGTGCCATGTAGTACCTATGTAATACAAATTTAGTGCATATGTAATATTAATTTGATTCCAATATTGCCAAAATAGTGCCAAAAGTGTGGTGGTAGTGCAGTGCCAGTATGGTAAATTTGTAATACCAGCGTGATATCAGTGTAATGTATGTGAGATACCAATGTGGTGCCAATGTGATACCAATCTAATGCCAGTGTTGTGCCTATGTAATGTCAGTGAGGTACAATGTAGTACCAATATGATACCAGTTAGTTGGTTGAATGACTTAAATGGAATGCAGGGGAGCGCAGCCCAGAACTAAGACTAATGAATGAATGAATGTATATTGGAAATAGGTTTCTTTTATATTTTTAAATGGAGAACCTGGGATCATTAGAGCCCCTGCCCACCAATATGTGTTTTTGTTTTAAACCACTACCCCCCCCCCCCACACTTAGGGGTGCTGGAAATGCTGTTGTATGGGGTCCTGTGATTTCTGATGGTAGCCCTGGTTATTGATGAACAAAAACTTTCCTTCACCACATGTAATTGCTTATTAGAGTACCCATTTAAAGCATACAGTAATTAATGCTGCACACCTGATCAAAGGTCATGATTCTAAAACATTGTGCTTCCATTTTTGACCAATAAATCACAGGGGAACATCCCCATGAAAGTGCATCTGTGTGCCGGTCCTGTTTTTTTTTTTTTTAATATACATTGGGGAGGGTGCTGTTCCCTCCCAGTACTGCAGCACTGTTTAGCCATCACAGGTTGTGCCTGCAGACATTGTGTATTTTATTCATTAAGGTTATGATATAATTATCACTACTGAAATATTTAAAAAGCAAGGAAAGCCTAATTCACTGGGGAACAAAATATCCTGTATAAGCACCCCCAGTGAACTTAATCAATAATTTTTTTCTCCCATGCCTATACTCCTTTTAAGAATAAAAGGTAATATACTTGTCAGTATAATGCTGTGTTGCTTTTCTCCACAGGCACAGTGCATTGTTTTTATGAAAGGAGTGTCCACGGAAAAAAAAAACTTTGTGATTCTGGCACCCTGTTTTAAACGGGTTTCCTTTAATATATTCAGTAGTGATTAATCTAAAGGAAGTGGACTGGACTTGTCTTTCAATGTGATACTGACAAATTCCTTTAATTTAAAGGAATGTGTCAGTATTAGTAGTAATGAAGAACCACAATAGCCTTTAAACAGTATTGGAATGGTCAGCTCTCCTCCAGACCAGACTATGCTTCTTCCAATGTCAGTTCAACACCAAACACTATACTTTGTAATTTATTAATAAAATAAAATAAATTAAAATATTAATTTATTAAAAATGTTCAATGGTTTATTTGAATACAGAATTGCTATAAAATGCAATGTATAGGTCTGTTGACATTTTCTGCACTCCTGAATCTGACCACTGAAACGATGTTGCAGGTCTGCAAATTAAAGCTGATTAAAAGGCCTGGAGGAGAAATCAACTCCAGTTAAATTGTGTACGAGATAATTCTTTTGCACAAAGCCAACCAAAAAAAACCATCAGAAATAACAATGTTTGTAACTACTTTTTGTGTACTGTAAATCCTCTCTCTCTCTCAGTCATACCCCAATGTGTTCCCATTGATCTGCAGGTAAATTATGTTTACTCCTTTATATTTGAATATACTCGAAATTCAATTGGGGGGTGTTATTTAAATTAGAATCTTCAATTCGACCCTTAATAAAGCTGCCCCATAATATATACAACATATATGCCTGGAAATACAGTTGTGTTGATGCCTGCATGGGAACTAATTCATGTATGTATCAAAACACTATAATGATCATATTTTTTTTACATGATCAACAATTTGCACACAAATGATACACAATGAAGAGTTCCATAAAAATCTACTTACAGTACAAATCTAAAAAACAGCAAAGCAGTGATTTCCATATATTAAGTCCATGCAAAACAGTTTCATTCTAGTGGTTATAACGCTTTTATGCATCATTCGACCCAAAGCAGATTGCAGAGCTATGATTAGCTTGCTGCCATAAAGCACTGCTGCTGTGCGGAGTCAATGCTAATGACGCAGAATACTATTCACAGGTCTGTTATTTTCACTATGCTTTGAAATGGAAAGTTCAATGTGTAGTGAAAACCAAGCACAGGAAAGAAAATTAGGGAGGGGTGCAGAAATGAAAAGAAATATCAAGTCAAGAAAACTATAACATTGTTACACTGTTGTTATGCTCACCAAGATAACCACTGAATATACTTTAAATAAGAGAGAATTTGCACCATACAGTATGTAAATCCAGAACATTTGATGCAGATTGATACAAATTACCAAGAAGCACAGCAGAAGTAAAACCATGAAAATACAACAAATGTATGTTTTTAAGTCAGATACCTAATCATTGCATAATCCACAACTGAATAGGAATGGGAATGTCCCTTCCCTGTGTATTGATATTTCCTTTATGGATGGCTTCCAACAGGCATACCTGTAGCTTTCTTAGAGAAATCTGGTTCAACAGGGCACCACAGTGTCCAGCCTCATAGTAACATGCAATATACAGTACACCAACAGTAACCAGTGCAACACATTTAGCAGTATTTGCCATCTCCGGGGTACAAGCCAGTCTTCCTCAATAGCAATCTGAAATGTTCAGAGTATTTTTTTCTTTTAGTAGATTTGTTAATTTGCTCTTTTTAAATCTTCTATACTGGTATTGGATCCTGTTGGGATATATTTTCCATTATGGATTGCCCTCAGCTCTGTTCTATGTTTTATAAATTATAATCTCCAACCTCTGAGTTACCCATTGTGATATAACCCCCCTCTACCCCTGCGCTTACATTTTGTACACTCCTACAGGGGCAAGTAGCCCCTGTACTAGGGCCACATTACTAGTGCAGAGAATTAGAAGAGCTGAAATACTGGTTTTAAAACCAGAAATTCATCTTTTTAACTCAATAGAAATAACTTTTTGCCACCTCTGCGGGGCACTACCACCTAAGGCCAGTCTCTCAGCTCAGCTCATGGCAGAAGCAGACTGTACAGACTGTACAGTCAAAAAGGTTACATACCCCATATGCAAACCATGGATATAACAAATGTGATGTAAACTTACTTTTCACAAAGTCTGAAAAATTAGATACATTCTACTGATTTTGAAACAGGTAACTAACAACTGATACAAAGAGAAACATCTCTTAAAGGAACCGTTCAGTATTAAAATTAAAACTGGGTAAATAAATAGTCTGTGCAAAATAGAAAATGTTTTCAATATAGTTAGTTGGCCAAAAATGTAATGTATGAAAGCTGGAGTGACTGGATGTCTAACATAATAGCCAGAACATTACTTTCTGCTTTGCAGCTCTCTTGGTTTCCACTGATTGTTTACCAGGCAGTAACCAATCAGTGACTTGAGGGGGGCCACATGGGTCATAACTGTTTGCTTTTGAATCTAACCTGCATACTAAGTATCAATTGCAAACTCACTTAACAGATATGTCCCATGTGGTAGCCCAGCTTCATGTTGCTGATTAGAGAGCTGAAAAGCAGAAAGTTGGGTTCTGTTTTCTTATAGATATTATAATTTATATAACTGTATAATTTGTAATATTATATTATAATATTAGAAACATTTTTTATTTTGCACATCTTTTTACCCAGTTTTTATTTTCACACTGAACTGTTCCTTTAACCTACTGTGTCACAAAAAAAAGACAATGAATAAAATTCAACATTAAGTTAGAAGTGTCTCAACAGTTAAAATAATGAACTGAGTACAGTAAACAAGTTATTTCTGATAACAGATACCCCCCTTCTTCTGCAGAACAGTACCTGGGTTCCATGTCTGTTGGTTTCCAGCTGTGGCCAAGTTGAATAGCTTGCATGGTGTAATATGTACTACAAAAAAAAGGATACAGCCTCAGAGCACCAGTCTGAGTCCCTATTGCAAGGATCTTCTGCACTGGATCAAATGCCAAGGCTGATGGCTGATAAGGGAATCCATGGCGGACAGTCTATAGATGCAGCAGATGGAAAAAGCATGGGGGAAAAAAATTAAGAAAGGATCAATTACACATAGTATGTTTAATTACCATTACTCTGCTTTATGAGACTTCCCCCATATGTAATGTAAGGCGCTAACTTTTCCCAGGAGCAGTAACCCATAGGAACCAATAAGATGCTTGCATTTAAACAGGTGACCAGTAAATTCCACCTGCTGATTGGTTGCTATGGGTTACTGCTCCTGGGCAAACTTAGTGCCCTTTATTACACAACCCCAATTGAGTTTAAATGTTCAGCCTACTAAGTACTACTTATATAAAAATCCACATTGGTATACATTTTTGTATCTTAATTGACTTCAGCAGAACAATGCATACAAATTATGCTGCTCTCTAAAAGGGCATGTTATGACATTTGCAGTTATAACCATAAAAAGTTCCTATACAGATGGAGCGCTAGCTTGGCGTGTGACTGTAGCATTTGCCAAGGATGGATAGAGTTCTAAATCGAACAAGATCATGGGTTGCCACGGTAACCAGTGTTCGTGATGATTGCTGTGAGAGACAAGCCTTGCATGCTCTAACAGGAAAATCACATTACCCCAAATAAGGATTATAGTGCGCAAGAGGTAGCAATGACTGCTAGCCCATCTGCAACATACCATTGTTTTAAATACAGTGTGTCACACTTTCTGCGTGGGTTCACAAGTGTATAAAGTAGAGCTTCTCCAGCCTACTGAGTCATAAATCACTAAAAATATCGTGAAAGATTGAAAGCAAATGCACTGCTAAATACTGTAATTCTCACAAGACACAAAAATATATTTATTCTAATGAAGATAAAACTTTATATACAACATCACCTAAAATAAAAATGAGTATTTGTGCAGGAAAACAATGTGCGAGGTGTAGCAGTTTGGGTTTTTTTCCCCAATATTTTTATGCTTCAAAATGCCAACAATACATGTTTCCACTTCATTTCTTCCAGGAGGGTTTGCAAGGGAACAGTTTTATCATGCTCTATGGTTGAGGGTCTTGCTATTATTAGACGAGTATTCTGAACCCATTGGTAAAAGATTGTGGGACTAATTTAATAACAATAAGTCATGGCGCAAAAGCAATAACATAGAGCAATCAATCAGACCTCTTTCATTTTCTAAATTGTAATCATCTGAACTAGTTACATACAATAAGAAAGGATGAAAGGCTGACCGTTTTAGGTAATGTGCCCATGTGCCCCCCCCCCCTCAAGTCTCTGCCTGGAAACCAATCAGTGGAAACCAAGACAGCTGCAAAGCAGGAAGTAGTGTTCTGGCTATTATGTTAGAGATTCAGTCACTCCAGCCTTTATACATTACATATTTGGCTAACCAACTATATTAGACACATTTTTTATTTTGCACAGCCTATCTATTTACCTAGTTTTTATTTTTATACTGAACTGTTCCTTTAACATACTAGCCTACAAGGCCTCATTTTACACCATCACGCAGATTAAATCATCAACTAAATATTCAAACAAACACTGACAAACAGAGCCAGGGTGCTAAGCAGGCAGTAAGTACAGGGCTGCCTTGAACCCCCCACTGCTATTCTCTGCTCCTTGTGCCAAATTTTTAATCCAGCACAAGGTAAAGACGCAGAGGTTTATTTTATTAAATGTCGAATTTTAGTGCTTTTTAAAACCACGACTAAACTCACAATCTCTAAAATCACGATTGTCATTGAATTAATTAAAAGTTCAGATTACAAATGAAGTACAAAGCATTAAACGATCCAAAAAATACCATATAAATACCACAAAAACCTCTAAAAATTTGAGTTTTTCCGACAATTTGTAGCCAAAAAAAAATCCAAAAACCTATAACATTCTGTTTGTTTTAAAAATGGTCCAATAGGATCAGAGCCTCCCATGGACTTCTACAGCACCTCAACAACTTTTACATGGCAATGTTTTTTAAGAGCTTTTTAAAATTCATGGGAGATTCATGGGAAAACGAAATTCGATTGTTAGTAAATGGGCCCCTAAGTGTCGTGATTTTGACGCTCTAGCAATTGCATCTGGGGTCTTTCCTTTTAAAGGCATACTGTCATGGGAAAACATGTTTTTTTCAAAACACATCAGTTAACTACTCCAGCAGAATTCTGCACTTAAATCCAATTCTCAAAAGAGCAAACAGATTTTTTTTTATATTTAATTTTGAAATCTGACATGGGCCTAGACATATTGTCCGTTTCCCAGCTGCCCCAGTCATGTGACTTGTGCCTGCACTTTAGGATAGAACTACTTTCTGGCAGGCTGTTATTTCTCCTACTTAATTTAACTGAATCAGTCTCAGTGGGAATTGGCTTTTACTATTGAGTGTTGTTTTTAGATCTACCAGGCAGCTTTTATCTTGTGTTAGGTAGCTGCTATCCGGTTACCTTCCCATTGTTCTGTTGTTAGGCTGCTGGGGGGGGGAAGGGAGGGGGGTGATATCACTCAAACTTGCAGTACAGCAGTAAAGAGTGCCTAAAGTTTATCAGAGCACAAGTCACATGACTGGGGCAGCTGGGAAACTGACAATATGTCTAGCCCCATGTCACATTTCAAAATTGAATATAAAAAAATCGGCTTGCTCTTTTGAAAAATGGATTTTAGTGCAGAATTCTGCTGGAGCAGCACTATTAACTGATGTGTTTTGAAAAAAAACATGTTTTCCATGACAGTATCCCTTTAAGTGCTATGCTGTTTTTCCAATATGTCTGTTGATCCAGACGTGGCATTCTGGTTCTTCCTAGTAATGGCAAAAAAAACAACTAAATGTTATGTGGATTCCGTAAAAATACTTCAGGCAAAATGATAAAATCTAAGCTTACTGGAAAGTGAAAGTTAACATACTAGCCTACAAGGCCTAATTTTTACACCATCACACAGATTAAATCATCAACTGAATTTTTAAACAAACACTGACAAACAGCGCCCTCCCAATTTTAACAGATTACAGTTAAGACTCAGAGAGAAAGTAATTTATTTTCTCCTGACTGAAATTTGGAAGCAAGCCTAATTTTTTTATGTTTGCTGTACAGCATGAAAATATCAGCTTTTTAAATATTTGTCTAAGGGCAAGCAGTCCTAGTTAATTTGGCAACTACATTCACCTCTCAAAATCATTCTTGCTTACTGCACTCCATGACATTATAGGGGAATTATAGCTTTTAGAGCAGAAGTACAAAACAACGCAACTCTCTTTTTCATATTTATGCATGGTATAGTATTACTTTATGATAAACTGTGAAGGGAACAACGCAAGGCTTTTAAGACCACATATTAAATTGTGCTTCGACCATTAGTTTCACTCTGCATAGCATGAAACTCCATACTGAATGGAGCATGATCCATCTTTGGATACTTAGCCCTCAGTGCAAAACAATGAAAACCATGCCTGCTACAAATACAATGTGCTAACCTACAACAAAAAAAAGAAAAAACTTTCCAATACTTTACTGGTAGTTTACTACAGCAAAGGAACGCAAACACTACACAAACTGATGATGTGTGCTTTCTTTAAAGAGCCAGTACACACACCTTTTCAACATGAGCTCAATGAATGGGGCTTTTGCCAAACATACTTTTTGCCAATTGTTTTACTTAAGAAATATCTATTGTTTTGGTTTCTTCTGTAACTAAATAGGAAAATTAAACTACTTTCTCTGTAGCACTTCCTGGTCCCAAAGTGCAGATGAAGAGCTGCAAAAACTAATCACCTATATTATACACTGAAAAGCCCCTAATAATGAGATTATTTTAGGCTTTGTATAAATGTAAATGCCCCTGTTTGTAAAGTGAGAGGTGTAGATTAAGTTCATAAAAAAGCCTCTTTATAAAGGAAAAAAATATATAAAAATATGTTTTACTGAATACATTTTCAACACAAGTTCTTTTTTGTGCTATTTTTTATTAAAGATGTTTTTAGGTGTAAATTTCCCCTTTAAAGGCCATCTGTTAGTATACAACCTCTCTGTTAAAGTGAATGGCTGCTTGGGGTCCAGTTCTACAAATGGGTTTCACAAAATTTTCTACCATAAGTAACTTGGAACACTTACAGCTCATATACAAATTGACCATGTGTAGAGTAGCAGTGTGCCCTAATCTGACTATTTAGTATGCTGGACTATGACACATAATATGCATACACTAGATGCACTAATTTGCATGCAAATACTGTAGGTCTTTTACTGAACAAACTTTTTGTGCCTTATATTTTAATCATGAAATGCCTTTGGTTTATGAGCAGATAAGCATGAGTCTGTTATGCAGGGGGTTTATCAGTGCACAAATAAACATGGGGTTGATTCAGTGTCCTGCTCTGTCCTGTTTAGCTCAAACAAAAAACATAGATTTTTCATGTTTAAAACAATGAGAAAAAAGTGTGTTCAGCACAAGGCCTATTCATTGCATTCATGTTAAACAAGGAGGCATACTGGCCATTTAAGTGCATCCAGGAATGAGTTCTTCACATATTGATATACATATAATTATTTATATATCCCTTTTAATTTGTGGCAATCCATACGATTTCACAAAAAAAGCTGGTTTGCTTACAGTTAGCATGGGAAAAAGACTAACAGAAGCGAGAGGGTATTGTTATTCAAAGGAATGCTTTCCCATATGAAATTGCATTAATACTGTCCATCAACTGGCTTCTTCAGTAATTTGCCCTCTAAGCTTGACCTTCTGAATATAATGCTTTGCACTGTATAAAACAAATTTAATTTTGCAATGACCCAAAGCATTTCTGTATGTTTCAGTTCTCATAAAGAGCAAGTTGCATGAAAAAAAAAAAAGAAGTCTTCTAATATAAATATTGATACATAAAATATACTTAAAGGGGGAACTGCCATTTAAAGGACATGGGGAAGTCAAAACATTATCATGGATAAGGAATACTGTGCATAAGCAGTACCTTGATTATTTGCATAGCATTTGCACACCAGAAGAGAATTATGACAAAATAGTCTGCACACATCGCTGCCCTTGTTTATACTGGCTCAGTGTCACAAGAACAATGAAACAGCATTTTATCCACACCTACAGCCCTTTTCCTCCATTCCTTAACATATACATATGCAAATTATTGGTTGGGTTTAGTCAAATCTTTCGAGAAAGATTCGGGATTTGGGAATTCCAAAATTGTGGATTTGGCCTGTGAAAATATAACTCTGCATACAGACACAGCTAATGTTTTGAAGGTATGCCATAGCTAAAACTTGTATTTTTACTTTCCATGACCTTTAATAATAAATCCACTTACTTGTCTTGGATGTTTAATGACATGATGAATTTTTATAAATCAAAATGTGGAATCCAGAAGAACTCCTAGCAAAGTTCAATATACATCGTTTAAAATGTAAAAGTGACTGTCAGGAACAATTTTGTTGGGCTGTAAGGTAACGAGAAGTGAAGCCCCTAGGGATGCACCAAATCCAGGATTCGGTTCGGGATTCGGCCTTTTTCAGCAGGATTCGGATTCTGACGAATCCTTGTGCCTGGCCGAACCGAATCCGATTCCTAATTTGGATATATAAATTAGGGGTGGGTAGGGAAATCACATGACTTTTCGGCACAAAACAAGAATTTTTTCCATCTTTTACTTTCCTGCCCCTAATTTGCATATGCAAATTAGGATTCAGATTCGGTTCAGTATCCGGCCGAATCTTTCACCAAGGATTCAGGGATTTGGCCGAATCCCAAATAATGGATTTGGTGCATCCATAGAAGCCCCATTTTATAATTTTCAGTCACCCAGAAAAAAATAGAGTAAGTAACTTAGGATCAGATTTAATTAATTCAGATCAGATAAATTTTAAAGATCAGATTTCTTTTAAATAGAGTACTTGCTAAATGAAAGCTCCAGTAATGTTTTTTACTAAGCACTAACTATCATTACCAACATGTAAAATCAAAATATGTAAATATGCCTGAATTTTTTGATGTATGGCTCTTGCATCTACAAACTGAAAAAACTTTTATGATACAGAGACAAATAGGGGCACATTTACTTAGCTCGAGTGAAGGATTAGAATGAAAAATACTTTTTTGGCTACTTCAGCCATCGAATTGGCTACTTCGACCTTCGAATCGAACGATTCAAACTAAAAATCGTTTGACTATTCGACCATTCGATAGTCGAAGTCTCTTTAAAAAAACTTCGACTAGCTGCTTCGCCAGCTAAAACCTTCCGAGCACCAATGTTAACCTATGGGGACCTTCCCCATAGGCTTTCTAAGTAATTTCTGATCGAAGGAAAATCGTTCGATCGATGGATTAAAATCCTTCAATCAAATGATTTTTCCTTCGATCGAACGAAATGCGGTAAATCCTTCGACTCCGATATTCGAAGTCGAAGGCTTTTACTTCGATGGTCGAATATCGAGGGTTAATTAACCCTCGATATTCGACCCTTAGTAAATGTGCCCCCTAGTGTAATTGTGGGGGTAGATTGACTTGCATTGCATGAAATTAAATTAACAAAATGCTCAGCTTTCGTTTTAGAAACTTACCAAAATAACCAGGTGTTACAACCACTGCTCAGAGCTGTGCATTTTAATTTTTTCTCAAACGTAAATTTGCAAACCACCCAGCAGATATAATACATACTTTCATACTGTAACAGTAAGTTTACCCCCCAAAAACATATTTTTGTAACCAACACATTTTAAAGAGGCTATTCACCTCCAACCACTGTTATCAGATTAAATCTTCTATATAGTAGGGTCTCTTAGTCGTACAATGGTTACTCACCACATCAAGGAAGTGGCCCAGGTGCGCCGCCCTGGGCCCTCAGCACAAGGGGCAGATAAACCGAAATCTCGAATAGAAGCAGGCACTCAAGGGAAAAAACTTCTACCAGGCAGATGTTCCAAAAGTGAAAAAGTTTATTGTGTCAAAACAGCCTGACGCTTTTCGTGTTCCAAACACTTAATCATAGATAGTATGATTAAGTATTTGGAACACGAAACGTGTCAGGCTGTTTTGACACAATAAACTTTTTCACTTTTGGAACATCTGCCTGGTGGAAGTTTTTGCCCTTGAGTGCCTGCTTCTATTCAAGATTACTGTTATCAGATTGTTCACCAGAAATAAAGACTTTAACTGCCTTCTATCTTTTTTTTGTTTGTTTTTACTGTTTTTCCAAAACTGAAGTTTAATGTTACTGTCTCATTCTGTGTTTCAATCTGACGACTTCAGGTGCAGATTCTGAACTGTTACACTTAGTTGATACATTTCTCAGCAGTATCTATATAATATCAGCAACTATTGTATCAATTCTAACAGCTGCCTTTAATGAAACTCAGGGATTCTGCTCAGCAGGGACAAAGCTGAGAAATACAAATGTATCAATTTAGAACACAGTTCTGTGACTCCCCCAAGCTGCTTTAGAAAGACATGAGCGTCAAAAATTTAACTTTTCACTTCAATATTAGAAAAAGGATACAAATAGAAAATAGAAAGTAATAGGAAAACATATTTATTTCTGGTGAACAATCTGAAAACAGAACTGAAAAAAATGTTTGAAGGTGAACAACCCCTTTAAATAATTTAACATTTTTAAATATGGCTATCCACCAAACCACTGCAAATCTATGATAAACATAGGGATTTTATGAATATAAATTAAAAAATTGCATTTCCCACTATATTCTCTCTCTCATGTTCTTGGGTACAAATACAAAACATCATAATTATGAAGCCTATGGGCTTTCCCATACAAATACTATGCATATGTGGAATGTAGAAAATCCAAAAAATTTGTAGGGATGACAATTTAGCACTTACAAATATACAACGTAACATAATGTCTGGGTTGTTTGTTATAACTATTTTTTTGGTGAAAATGCTACTTTAAGAATTGAAAAATGTATATATTTCTTTGTAGAGTAAGCTAAACTACAAATCTTTTGTAAAAGAAAATTTTTTTTCATTTTAATATAACAAAACTGCACCCAAATACATGAAAGATATCTTTGCAGAAAAAAAATCCCATTTTATGGGGGTTTGTGCTTTTTTGCGCACTGTAAAAACATTATGTAGTCTTATAATGCCATAAATTAGCTGCTATACAAAGTTGATTTACAATAATGCTTGTGAAAAAAACAAATTATTATCACTATATTGGCCATATCTACCACAGCCCATCTCTTGGTCTTTCCTTACTATGTTACTATGTGGTAAGGAGCATTGGTTCAGGCCAGTATTCGAGATTTTTAACCACTAATACTGTAAGTAAGCCCTTAATGCCAGCATCAATATCATTGAACTTAAAGGAGAACTAACACTCAACACAGAGTTTTAGGATTCTACATCATCCCAATTACACTACAGCCCCCTAGCAGTAAAGATATGTTCCTAGCAGCTTCCCTCTAACATTGACAGCACATGCTCTGGAATACCGTCAGTAAACCAGGGACTGGCTTACTGACTGTTTATACAATATAACATTCCTAGTACAAGGCTGGTTAGTAAATTATAGAGACTGGCATTACAAGGCAGCATAGAAACCTGTGCATCTTGCATTCCAACTGATTAATAATCTTCAACAGAACTTACCTTGTGCCATTGTCACACACACATAGCCTACTTCTGCATTCAATTTTTTAACAACTATTGTAAAATATAAGGGAATAGGCAAGGGACTTGATACAGCTGCTCTGACATAAATACAAGTTCTCCATTGCCGATATAAATATAATTAAGTCCTGCTCTGAACAATAAACTGCATTAAAGGCAGGAGCTGCCAAGTTCCTGTAGCAGCCTAATGCTATTATTTTGGAATATTGTGGTTACAGCTTAAAAATGTGTCCTAATGTTTCCTAATGCTAATTAATGTGCCACCAATTTGTTAGATTTTTGCTTTTTTGTTATTGCAAACAAGATTAGGGGCAGATTTATCAAGGGTCGAAGTTAAAATTCAAATTAATTCAAATTAATTTCGACCAAAGAAAACTTTGATTTAATTTCGGTTGGTCTTTTTTACAAATTTGAAATTCGTCCCTTGATAAATCTGCCCCTTAGAGGCACATTTATCAAAGGTAGAGTTTCGAATTCCTGTGAGTTTTTAAAACTCCCATAAATTCAAAATTTGACCAATCGAAAAAAAAGAATGTCAGGCAGGCTGCAATCAACTCCAAATTGATCCCTGGACCTCTCCCATTGACTTAAACAGCAATTCAGCAGGTTTTACGTGGCGAATAGTCGAATTCGAGTTCTTAAAGGGCCAGAGTATGATAAATTTCAAAAATCTAATTTGAATTTTTTTAAAAGCTCGAATGAATTTGAATAACTCCCTAGTCGAATTTGAGAGTTTTGACCATAAAAAAATTTTTTCAATTCGACCCTTGATAAATCTGCCCCTTAATAAAATTTACAAGCTAGTTGTGTGTTTCTTATATATTACTCTATAATACTTTATATTTTTACTTTCTTTGATATAGATACACTCAAAGGGTTATTGCTGAAATTATAGTTTATTCAGTAGTGATAAGTCTAAAGTACCTGGACATGCTGAGTAATCTTTAAGACATTTAACAACTCATCCATATGGCTTCAACCGTAAGGAATTCCCTACACCGATGAAGCTGTTGAAAGGTATGAGAATACCAGGGTCACTGATGACTGCCACCAGTTGAAGCTGCACAAAACGGATGCCAAAGTGGTGGTGCATCCAGGTTCTAAAAATGGGCTGCATCAAAACATGCAGTGTAGTTTCACCAAGACATTATGGAATGGCAACAAAAATTTTCAGCACAAATTTGCGTATTTTGCTTCAGGTAAAATTATCCCACTAGCAGCAGCAATTATCCAGCCATTATGGGAAAAACACTGCAAGGGTTTATATGTATTTGAAAACAGGTATGAATGCTCAGGACCTGGGGTTTTCCGGATAAGGGATCTTTCTGTTATTTGGATCTCAATACATTAGGGATCAGATTTATTATGGGTCAAATTAAAAATTTTAAACCATTTTTATGGTCAAAACTGTCAAATTTATAAAATTCAAATTAGATTTTCGAGATTTATCATAGATCTTTAAGAATTCAAATTCTACTATTTGCCACCTTAAGTCAATGGGAGAGGTCCAGGGGTCAATTTGGTGATGCTTCTCCAGCCAAAATAACATGTAAATAACTTGTTTACCTAATCTTAAAAGGATACTGTAACCACTATAAAATTTAAAACAAATAAAGCCTCAAATATCAGACTCAAGTCAGTGAGCAGCATGTCTGCCTATCTACATTCAGTGGCTACATCTTCACAATATGTTTTCCTCACTGGTTCCGATCTTTTAGGAGCAGATTTATTAAGGGTCAAATTAAATATTCAAATTAAAATTTTAGAACTTTTTTATGGTCAAAAAACTGTAAAAATCAACTAGGGAATAAGCCATAGTTGATTCGAGTTTTTAAAAAAAAAATGTAATTCAATTTTCAAGATTTATCATACTCTGGCCCTTTAAGAATTCAAATTAGAGTATTCACCACCTAAAACCTACTGAATTACTGTTTAAGTCAATGGGAGAGGTCCAAGGATCAATTTGGAGATGTTTGCAACCTTTATGACATTTGAGTTTTTTTCTGAAAAAAAAACTTGAATCGAGTTTGATCGCATTTGAATCAAATTCGATTCAAGTTTTCAAGTTCTATTTTTAATAATTGGAATTTTTTAAAGCATTTTGCCCAGTCGAATTTCAAATTCATTTGAATTTAAGGTAGTATAAAAAAATTCACATGAATTCGAAATTTGACCCTTGATAAATGCGCCTCTAAATGTTCAATATAATGCCCCTTTAATTATACACTGTTTTGGATAAATTATATAATGATCTTTATCAGCTCTGTTACTGTGATCATTAGGTTAAGCTTGCAGCACTTCAAAGCAGCTACATTGGGTTGTTATGTATGGCATTAAATTGTTAGGTGTACTTAATTGGACACAGGCTATGACACAACCATCATCTATTTCACTTAGAAGCACTACAGCACAATTACACAACACAATACAGGTATGGGATCCGTTATACAAAAGGCACCAGATTACGGCTCCAGATTTTTCTATAATAATAAAACAGTACTGTACTTGAGGCCAACTATTATAATTAATCCTTATTGGAGGAAAAATAATCCAATTGGGTTTAATTGATGTTTAATAGACTTTAAAGGAGTAGTTCAGTATAAAAACAAAAACTACGTTAATAAATAGGCTGTGCAAAATAAAAAATGTTTCTAATATAGTTAGCCAAAAATGTAAAGTATAAAGGCTGGAGTGACTGGATGTCTAACATAATAGACAGGACACTACTTCCTGCTTTGCAGCTCTCTTGGTTTCCACTGATTGGTTACCAGACAATAACTAATCAGTGACCTGAGGGGGGCCACATGGGTCATACCTGTTGCTTTTGAATCTGAGCTGCATGCTAAGTATCAATTGCATACTCACTGAACAGTTCCCATGTCCCATGTGGTCCCCCTTCAAGTCGCTGACTAACTCAGAGTTAGAGCTGATAAGTAGTGTTAGACATCCAATCACTCCAGCCTTTATACATTACATTTTTGGCCAACTATATTAGAAACATGTTTTATTTTGCACATTATCCAGTTTTTATTTTTACCCTGAACTGTTACTTTAAAGTAGACTTAAATTATGGAGATTCAAATTATGGATCCCCTTACCTGGAAAACCCCAGGTCCCGAGAATTCTGAATAACAGATCTTATACCTGTAAAGCTATATTAAGGTTAGTGATGTTTTATCTACCATTGTTAGTGTTACCATAAAAAAAGCTCAAGCGGTGCAAAGAGAGGTCTGCCTATTGCTGTTCCATGTGCATCAGTCATGGCTGATTCAGTTAATGCCTTTAAGAATGGCTTGGATGATTTTTTGGACAGACATAATATCAAAGGCTATTGTGATACTAAGCTCTATAGTTAGTATAGGTATGGGTAGATAGAATTTAATTAAAAGTAGGGAGGGGTGTATGTATGGATGCTGGGTTTTCATTTGGAGGGGTTGAACTTGATGGACTTTGTCTTTTTTCAACCCAATTTAACTATGTAACTATGAATAGAAGTGTCGTTCGATTTTCGGACCGTGTGTAAATTGTCCTGACATTTTTTGTACCATGGCAATCCTTTGTTCAGTCGATCGGACAGGTTAAGAGATTTCTGTCGGCTAATATCTCTGCACGTATTGCCTATCTGACGTTATCAATGGGTGACTGTCACTGCTATTTGTCGGACATAACTTTCGTACGATTGCTGTCACGGGCATAACATCATCTGATTTGTTTGTTTACTACTTTATTAAATCTGAATGGTTAGTGACAGGTCAGAAGATTGGGATGTCCAATCGTTCATCGGATGCAAGGGTAAAATCTGCACGTCTATGGCCAGTTTTCCATCAGACAATGGCAGTCAGGGGTTGTCAATCGGTTGTTAAATTGGCCCTTGAATCCTTTGTTCGCTGATTTTAAGTTATGTTTGTAGTAATATCTTATAGTAATATCTAACCACTTTTCTGCTTCCACTTCTTTGCTGATTCATAACATTAGCTTCCAGTACTCATTGATACATAATAAAATCCATTTTTACCCCTCAACATAAAATATTTTATTTACCACCGGCTGATACAAAAACTTTAAAGCAGAAAGGATCTATATTCATTTTTAACAGTTGTCAAGGAGTTCTTTTATTTGCACTAAAAACACATCTTGTAGTCAGTTACATTTTATCTTTTAAAAAACATAAAATCACAGAACGTGCTTCATATGCCTCTGGCTATCTAAGTGCTGTGTTGCATCCATCACAATTGTATCCTGAGGTCACAGGTAAGGTTTCCTTCTTAAGATGCTTGTCTGCAGAATATGTTTGTGCCAGCAAACCTGCACAGTGGACTGTAGTTGTACCATTACTACCATGCCAATTTAGTCTGAGGCTTTGCTTTGCATACCTAGACAGTCTATGAGCATTTCCATTAGAGATCTTGTCTTGACATCAAAGGTTCCTCTTAATTTTAATTCCTTTTAATCCCGACTCAGCTGCTTAAAGGAGCCAATTGCTACAACACCCTAATATGCCGTAAGAGTCAGAGAATTAACTCTAAACTTCAGCTGACTTGCATTGAAACCCCAATACCAATAGTGCTACCCCCTCATGTCCCCCTTCCCCCTACTCAACCTTTTCCCATACTAAGCAGAGCAGCCATGTCACATCTGATTCCCAAGCTCCAAATATGTTAAATTCAAGAAATAAATAGTAATTGTGCATTACAAGTTGTAAAAAAATAATAAAGTCTGTGGAAGAGGTCATGATAAACTCTTTTCACTTAGAAAATCAAAACAAGTACAGAGAGTCCATGGGTTACAAACATCCGACTCGCACTTACAAAAGGAGGTCATTACAGTAATGTACTGTGTTTTGCTTGGCCTTTATTAGCCTTTAGCTTTAATAAACCCCCTCAGGTATGTGTTGTCTACTGCAGAACACAGAAAGTAAAATAAATATTCACAGAAAGGTAAAAATAAAAACTATGTTGATATAAAGATCTGTCTAAGTTGCATTTAATAGGTAAATGTACCTGTTCCAACTTACATACAACTTTAATTTAAGAACAAACCTACAGACCCTATCTCGGATGTAACATAGTTGTCCAAACGTTAGAAACTGTCCCTGTAGCCATCTCTAGGTTTATCTATAAAAGAACCACCAAAACTGTCTTTGCCTACAAAACAGATTAACTAAAAATGATTGGGTCATAAAAAACAAAGGTGCCTGTGGAAAAAAAATCTCTTTTTCCACAACTGTGTTTTTTCCTGAGCAATAATCCCATAGACTTGAATTATAAAAAAACATTGCTACTGGTGTGAACAGAAAGTTTTAACAGAATGTTGAAAAGCTTGCTTCAGACTGTCTATTATGGTATTTGTGCACTTGTTGGAGGCAAACACTTACAAGCGAATAAACCCTGAGGGACAACTGAAAAATGCTATAGTAAATAGGAGGAAAACATGCACATTTGAAACAAAATAGTTTTTTGGAAATAACAGTGGATGACACAAATTGCCTAAAGTTAACTTTTCAGAACAGGAATAATATTTGAACTGCATGTAAAATTAAATTTGCAATTCAGAGGATTATCTTGAAACGATTACTACTCATAAAAAGTGTGTATATTTAGTTCATCTGAACAAAGAAAACACCAATCTCCTCTAAAAGGATGCACGCCCATTTATCATCCCACTTAGATTTACAGTTCAAAAAAAATGCACCATTGTTATGCAAGTCACTAGCCTGAGGAAGGGATGGTGGTACCAAACCCAAAATGTTGCATAACAAATGGAACGAATAACCTTTGAAGACAGTTGAACTGACTGGTGTTTTCTTCATGCCAAGTTGCACTGGGACTTCTTGCTGGGGCCCTGCAGTCCTTTTGCTGGACCTGAGCAGCAAGTGTATGGAGGATCGCTTTATATTTAATCCACATAATGCTTGGCGACAAATGCAGAAACAGTGCACACAGACAGACAATATGCTGTGGAAACATATCTGAATGTTGGTTAATATAGAAAATGGGGTTAACACTAAAAATGTGTTAAAATGTACGTGAGAATATACAGCTTAATTAATTACATAGACATGGGGCTATGGAGTACCAGTGCAGAGTCTCACCACTCCAATGACTCTTACCAATCAATCAGTAGAGAGATTTTATTGGTCTACTGCTATTAGAATAACGAAAGCGAACATCTCATTGATTGCTACTGGTTACTAGACAGGGTGGACATCTTGCCTCCTTTTACAACATAAGCATTTAAAAGAAATGATAGCATAATAGCAAATACTGTATGTAATAATAAATGTAAGTTCTCACAAGCTATACCCTCTGACCTCATGTTTTAAGTTATGAATGCTCCGAAATAGTTGTGTATCTGCCAATCAGCCAAACGAATACAAAAATAGGAGGAGAGCAAAAACTAAGCCTTAATTATTACAATATTCCATGTGAAACTATGTTGTCACCCAGCCACCCTATCAGAATTTTACTAATCTGGCCGGTAACCAATGCTTTATGTTAATGTTATTAATAGGAAAAATCTGAAAATATAATAGATGTAATTTTTCAATCAGAAAAGCTTGCAACCATATAAACAAAGCTTTTTTTTGGGGGGGGGGGTAATAAAGTCTCTCCTGTAAATTGATGACTAGACCACTACAGTTAGTAATAAAAAAAAAACCAGAAGGCCCAACTATATTTGAGAGCCAAGGACACTTTTAGGGTAGGAGATGTCCTGTATTCCCAGGCACCAAAGGCCCTGAGACAAAGAAAATTGCAAAACATATATACTGTGTAACAATTATTAGAAGTTTCAAATAAGCAACCTGTATTGCTTTAAATTACTGTTGCACTACAACTCACCAAATCCCATGGAAGCCGAAGGGTTCTGGGAATTTTAATTCAATGACAGCTACAGGGTTTAAGTTTAAAAAACCCTAGTATACATATTTTCCCCCCAATAATAATAACCGAAAGAGTCATTTTATCCGAGCCCAAATCAATTTTAAGCAGGCTCGGACTGGCAATCTGTGGGTTCTGGCAAATGCCAGAGGGGCTGCTAAAAGGTGCCATAGAAAGTCAGCATTTAGTGGGCTGGTGGAGGCTGTTTGGGTCTCAGTGTGGGCTGATTGGGTCTCTGTGTACCTGAAATACCAGGGCTTATTTTAATTCTCAGTCCGGACCTGATCTAAGCCTTTGGAAATCAAATGTATTCATGATTTCAGGTCCTATTTTATGTTATGTGTTTAGTTATGAAAAAGAAGCCTCAACTGAAAATTTTGCTCAAAAGATAATATTGAATATATTAAAAACTTTCCATTGGCTTTTGCACTTGTGGAAATACTTTGCAGGCACACGCAGAAATAGCCTTTGCCCAAAAGATACAGTAGCACAGATCTGAATGTTTATGTTTACAAATGAGCCAAAATGAGGAAATTAACTATTAGACTGGTTTAGCACTAATGCGGGCAGCTGGTGGAACAGATACAATGGAGAATTTACTGTCTTGGGACTTAAAATCATTTACCATCAGCTGTCACATCTTAAGGTTTAACACTTTTGTGAAGATGGCCAAGAGATTTCATTTGTATTAGAAATGCTGTATTTACATCTCTCATCATAAACAAACATGTATTTAAGATAACAAATGAGGGAAACTGCAATGACAGGGCAGCCAAGGAATATTTGATCAGAACTAGATTAAAAATGCAATTCTTTGTGAAAGCTACTGACCACACTGAATACTATGAGAAACTATACTGAGAAATAGAGTTAACCCTTTTGTACACAAGGGCCTTTTTAGTGAAAGATGTCATGAGATAGGGTGGACAATGAAGAATTACTGACCACAGCTGATGGATAGAGGGGGGTTTAAAAGATAAGAGGGGGTTTAAATGACATGAGGGGGGTCTGCATCACTGCAAACACAACCCAAAAAAAATTATAAATGGTGCAGAGCTTTCCCGGATGCCCTTCAAGGCACATGAGGACAAGATGGGAAATTAAATCAAAGTGTAGGTACAAAAGAAATGCGCGTGTAAATATAAAGGCAGGCATTAGATATCGCATAAGCTCAGAATTTTTCTTATTCCAATGAATATACAGTATCTGTACGATTAAAGTGTTGACTGAAAAACATGAAGCATGTTATAGACTCTCTTAATAGAGAAGGGAGACTCTCTTAATAGAGAAGGCACACACTGAAGGCAATGTATGTCGTCTATATTCCTGACATACGTGACGTGTGTTTAGCCAAGTGTATGCAGCTGGAGTAGATCATACAGAAGTACAGCAAACATGTATTTATTGACACTACTGTGCGTGCACTATTCATACGATGGCCTAAGCTTGGAGGATCTGTATAGAAACAGGACTGGCTATGATATGTTAGAACAGAATGCATCAGCTTGAAGTGTATGGCGCGTATATACATATATGTATCTATAGAATATAAGAATCATGTGTCTGAGTGTTATGGGTGCTTGCATGCAGATGGCTAGTAGGCAGGGGGGAGGGCTACTTGCAGAAGATGATGACAATGCTAATATTAAATTCATCCCAATTCACCTTGCACAGCTGGAAGTGCTCGGACTGGAGGGTCTCTGTAATCTCTAGATCTCTGATCCCGGGCTGGCATGAAGAAGAAGAAGATGAAGAAGAGGAGTAGGAAACGGCCGTCAGGCCATCCAGCACCTTCCTGATGGGGTTAAATTTCTTCATGGTCACCGCTTCCCTTCTCTGCCTCTTCTTCCACCACCGCCACCTCCTCCTCCTCCAGATCCCTCTCTCCTCTCACCCCCCACCTTTCCTTTGCCTCTCCTCCCTTTGCTTTTCCTGATGGGCACCCCACACACACACACACGGTGGTAGGGTCCTGGCCCCAGAGGCTGAGGGGGAGGGAAGGTGCGAATATGACAGGGAGAGGGGCGCTGCAGGTGATCAGTTTGGGGGAGGAGCAGATAAGAGGCAGGGGGGTAACAGGGGTCGGGAACTGATGGTTTCTATCGCGGTGCCCAATGTAGGACAGCAGTCATCCAGCTAGAAAAGCAATGGGGGCACAGGCTGGGGCATTGACTCTGGACAGGTTAAGAAGGCAAAAGAATAAATCCACTGGTGGTTCTGTTTAAGGCTCACACATCCAGCAAGTCGCAATGCCCGTCAGCCTAACAGCGACGCTTCTGTCCTCAGCGGGGAAGGGCAAACAGGGGCCCCCTGCCCGGGTGTCGGTACAGATGTAGCCAGTCTGGCTCTTCGGCTGTGTGAGAGTATCCCTGTCTCCTGCCTGTGCTGCACTGGAAGTGACAGCAGCCTGCCACAAGCTCCTCTTCCCTCCCCTTCCTTCCTCCTTCCCCTCCCCTTCTCACTGTCACATTTTCCTGTTTCCATTCAGCGCTGCGGACTCCATGTTAGCGTTACTGCTCAGCAACTGCTCCTTCCGCTCCGCACAAGTCTGCCTAGGCACTTCCCCGTCTCTATGGGCTGCAGCAATCCAAATCCATTTGCTCCTCTTCAAGCCGCTCCGATACACCTGCTAATTCTCTCCTTCCTATCCGTCTCTAGCCCTTCCCCCAGTCCCTCCTGTCACCGTGCAATTTGCTGAAATGGCTCCACCTCCATAATAGCCCCGCCCCTTCCAAACCCAACCTGTCACACAGTGTACACATTCCCACTTCTTTAATCGCATTGCTATAATCTACTCAAAGTTATGCAACACGATTATTTCACTTTCAGCATCACAATGGGTTTATAACAAAGAATATATCCTAATTACAGATGTGGGAGTTTTAAGTAAAGGCGTTAGGCGTGTCCAAGTATCAGTCACCTCACATTAGGAACATGCCATGCAATAGTCCAAATAGGAGAAATCGCATTGTCCCTCTATAGTTCTAATAGGTGGAGATTTCTGGTTAGCTTATTATCTTCAACCTCTGCATATACATCTCTGCTACACTAGAATCCCATAATAACTCCATGTCAGAGTCATTTTTAAAACCTTATTCCTCTTCACTGTTAAATTCAATAAAAACATATGTATATACAGTAGAACCCCCATTTTACGTTTAATAGGGGGCCAGTGTCAAATCTAGGAAAGTGTTAATTGAGGGAAATGTATTACGCATAATATATAAGTGGGACCACAAAACAACATTCTAAAATCAGGGGGAACTTAAAATCAGGGGATATATATATATATATATATATATATATATATATATATATATATATATATATATACACAGTATATAGGAAATAGTGTGTCCTCTTCCCTGCTCCCTATTTAATTTTAAGATATAGAACAATGATTACAATTTCACAATTTTTATGTCAGTAGGTTGAAAAAAATGTTGTGTCCCTCCACTTCTTCTGCTGCACACGACAACTATCCCCAACCCCTGGGCATCCAGGCATGTGCCCTGCAAACAACCTCTATGTAGGTGCTACACATATATATACAGGCCCTGATTTTGGTCTTGGTTCCTAGCTTCCAACACCCTTGAGAGCACACACACATGCACTGGAGCAATTGGGATTACTCTTCCCCAGAGTGCTACACTCATCTAGATTACATATAAGAATACTTATTAGAGAAAATCTATCATCCATCGGGATATTCCTCAGATCACGTAATCCTGATGAGTGTGGTACTCTGTCCTGCTATTCCATTAACTTTTTACCTGCACCCAGGCAAACTATTGGGATGCCAATAATAATAAATGGTGCCTAGTGAAGTCTTCAGTTGTAATTGGCTGTTATAAAGCTCCATATAAAAGCACTTGTCCAGTGGTATCCTGTCTTTATATGGTTGTAGACCCTCAGTTAATTATAACGTCTTTTTATGATTCAATAATGCTTACATTTCCTGCTTATTATATAACATACATATAATAGGGTAATGTGCTTCCTTTTGTAAAATATAATATATAGTGAATAAAGTACCTCCTCTTGTAAAATATAAGGATATTATAAGTTACCGAGGAATTTCATGACCATATAAAAACACGAGGCCGAAGGCCAAATGTTTTTATACAGGTCATGGAACTCCGAGGTAACTTCTAATATCCTAATATTTTTCAACTGGGGGTACTTTATTTATTATAATACACAAGTTTCAGTGAGTCATGTGACAGAAATTACATCAGAACTCACCGTTTATAACTGATGACATCAGAACTCACCGTTTATAAGGATATCATTTACAAGATATTCATAACTTTTGTGTATTATAATGATATTAGAAATTACCATCTACTCCCTTTGCCATATTAGCTCAAGAGACTGCAGGCCAAGTGCTTTTATGCAGCTCATTGAATTCTGAGGCGTCTACTAGTATACAAGAGTCATGTGACACAAGTAGCCTAAAGCAATGTGCAGATGCTCAAGATTAATGGCTAGACAAAAGTGAAAAGGGCAAGGAACAGTACTAATAGGGCTAAGGATAGGAGATAAGGATTCTCTCGGAAACCAGTTTTATTATGCTAAACTATAAACTGAACAGTAACAGGTTAAAAGCAATGGCAGGTGATTATCATCATCTTGATGGAGGTGACAAAATGGGCAAAAAAAAACTTTTCATTGAATAGCCTTGCAATCGCTGTTTCCCTGCCAGTGCATTTGTTATATAACTTGTAAGGCTCTATATAACTAATGGCAATATGATTGGCTTCCTGCTCCATTTTCCAATGCTTCCACATGTAACAGGAACTTTTGGCTACACATTCTGTCCTCAGCTAGCTATTTGGCACTAGGGCTTATTCATGAAATAAGATGCTGTGGATTTTGGGGTTGTTTGACTGCTAGGACTCACTATAAGAATTAGAGATAGAGACTAATTGAAGGCCCTAAAAAAGTTATAGACAGTCAGCTGGCAGGAGCATGGTCAGAAAAAAGCAATGTTCAGAAGTAGCACAGCCAAAGACCTACTGTAAACAATTACAGCTTTATTAAATAAAAACAAAGGGCACAACAAATAGATGAAAGACTCACCAATGTGACGAAGTGGTCCAGGTGCTTCAGTCCCAGACCCTCAGCTTCAGGGAGCACAAGAAAAAGAATGTATTGGGCACTCTGGAAATCCACAAACAATATAATCAAAAATAATTGTAAAATTGTTTTAAAAAAATATTTATTTATACCATCTTTCCAACAGCCTTACGCATTTCCTGGCACTTCATAGGCTAAGATTTATGATTAAATGCTCATGAAATGCACAAGGCCAATTATTTCTGATACACTTTGCCCTTTGTGCCTAACGTCTTTTCCAATTCGATTGAACACCCATGAGGAAATAACTCCTTATCAATATGCTCATGTAAAAGAGCACAAGCAAGGATGGGTGAGATGATAGAAACAATTTGCATTGCCCTATATTGGAATGTCAAAACAAATCTGACTCAATCAAACAAGTCCTTTAAAGACTAAGACACAAGCTACTTCTGTCTTTACTAATTGTAAAAGTACAAAGTATTATATACATTATATGGCAAAAAGTATTCACAAGTATCATTAGACAAAAGTATCTGGTCATTTAGGCCGATATGATAGATCTTCATTTGGAACACTCACTGCTGAGTTCCAAACTGTCTCTGGAAGCAGTGTCAGTACAATAATTATATGTAGGGTGCATAGGGTATTTAGGGGTGATCAGACAAATGTTGAAATAGATGCAGAAGCAGTGGAAAATTATCCTGTGCGTTGATATTTCACTGACAGTCTGATGGAAAAGTCTGGGTTAGGCAGATTCTAGAACACTATATGCTTGAGTGCACAATGTTAATAGTAAAGTTTGCCAGAGGAAGAAACATTCTCTTTGGGGCTATTTTCTGTGGTATGGGCTAGGCCCATGTTTCCTTTGAAAGCAATCCTTATACAATGACATTTCTGACAGTTAAGTGTTTCTTACTCTGTGAAAATAATTTGTAAATATGTATGTTTTTACCTATGTAATGTTTCAGAGCTGCACATTAAAACCATACATTAATGGGACAGACAAGGTTCAATACAATAATAATAAAATATAAATAAATAAATATCAAATTCAATTGCATGTAGGATAAAGTGCTAAGAGTTAAAGAGACCCAAGATCTTACAATACAGTTTTAATGCCACATGCACAAACTGAGGTCTGTACAGAATGATTTTGTTGTACCCAACTGAACAACTCATCACCTTTGGGATAAATTGGAACCCTGACTATGAGCCAGACCCGATGTCCAAAATCAGTAGTGCCCAAGCTCACCAATGCTTTTGTGACTAGATGGAAAGAAATCCAGTAAAAGAAAAAGCCTCCCGCAAAGAAAATATAAACTTAAAATGAATACCCTTGGTTTGGCAATGAGATGGTAGACAGACAAATGTCCAGGTTTTTAAATATACTAAAATGTATTTGACCTCCCAAAAATGGCCATGGCTGTAAAAAAAAATTTTGAAGTGATTTTTATTAACATCCATAAGTGAAATATTTGCTAATTCAACAATACCACTTTGTAGCATTATATAGCTGTGTGTACGGGGTTTTACACCACAATAATGCTGTTATGTACAAGACCTCTCATATAGCTGCAGCTTTAATTCATGCATGTATTCCTCCAATACCCAAGTATAATTACACCTCTGGACTGTCACATCAATTCTGAAAACATTATTTAATTTGTGTAACAAATGGTTTGTGCTTTTTTCATTGCCTATTAAACAAAATCTTGCCACATTCTTGTGTTTTTGAGGATTTTCTTCTAAAATCAAATAGTTATAAGACAAAGAGGTACTATGCAAAACCTTGACTTAAATTGAATACAATTATATTCTTAGATTAAATTTTCTCTCATCTCTTCTCTGAAGTGTTCATCATTTTAAACATTTAATGGATCTGTCATTATGTTTAGTCTTAGCTTAAATATCACAAGGAGACATCCCTCTCAGGTTCTGTTTACATTCAAGACCTGCCAAAGTATATCTATTGAGCCATGCAGTAATAGATACTTCTATAGGCAAATGCCCTTTGCTCAGAAATGCTTTATTGTTTTGTTTCAAACTGCAGTTTAAGGAATTTCTTTAAACACTATAATCAATAATGTCACATTTGCAACTTCATATTGAAAAGATTTGTCACACCCATGTTTAATTTCTGAACCCCCACCAGGCCGACTATACCCAAACCTTCTCACTGGAGGGGCCCAAGGGAGATGTACATTTTGCGGTTTCCAGGTCCCTGCTGTAGTAGTTCTGTTGCAGGTTGGTAGGGAAAACATGCATTTTTTTTGGACTCTTTTTTTTACAAAACATAAATCAAATAAAAATAAAATTACAAATCAGCAATTTGTGGGTAGTCTTATTACAACACGTTTGCTTGGCATTTTTAACATTTTATACAGTCCATAGTGAGATTACACAATTCAAATGTAATACACAACGAGTTTAATGCATAACGGCTATGTTAAGGGTTACAGTCCTTGTGATCCGGTGAGTCAAGCAAGGTTGCCTTATAAGTTCAAATTTGTATATACACCAGTTGATCTATCGTAAGGTGTTCCCCTAAAACATTTTTCCACATACTAACATCAGGAGAGTCCCCAGCCAACCATTTCAAAGCTATACACTTTCGTGCAAGAAACAGTGCTTCCCTTAATAATACAAGCATATAGTGGGATTTAGGAAGATGAGATATCACCCCCAACAAACAAGTCTTCGGAGAGGCAGTGACATGCAATGTAGTAATCCTTATAAGTACATCACAAATATTTGCCCAAAATGTTACTATACTAGGACATGTCCACATTAAATGGAAAAAATCTGCACCAGGCATCTGCACCAGGCATTTGAAATTTCGGGCAATGGTCATTAGACCTTAATTTAGCTTTATGCATACGAGTAGGGGTAATGTATGCCTGATGAAGAATGAGTATCTGTGTGAATTTATTCCTAGCATTAAAGGATACCACACATGGGGCCTCTACCGCCTCCTCCCACTCCTCTTTTTCCAGATCAGGACCTTTGCTTCTTCTTTTTGAGTAAGATAGAATAGATCCATGCCAAGGGATGAGTTCTACATATATTTACCAGATAATCGAGCATATTTTCCACAGGTGATTTAGCAATTATAACAGGTGGCATTGGCCATCGTGACCTTGCTGCATGCCTAAGTTGGTAATACTGCAACCATGCATTAACCCCCACATCAAAGTCAACCTTTACTTGATTAAAAGATTTAAATATTCCATCAATAAACAAATCATCTACTATTTGAAAACCCTGTGGATGCCAGTAGTTTTGCAATTCTGCATTTTTCAAATGGGGAAGCCCATCATTCTCACACAGCGTAGTGTTTGGTGAAATCCCCTGATATTGTATGAGTGCTTGTGCTGCCTGCCATACTTTAAAAAGTATTTTAATCATTGGAAGCGGGATAGCAAAGTTTTCCGGTGCTTCCAGAAAAATCAGGAGGGCTACCGCTACTCTGCCCCAGCAGGTGCTCAAGATCTTATAGGAAGCGTCTGTTGGGCCAAATGTTGTAATTGTGAGGCCAAGTAATATGACCTCCAGTCAGGGAGGGCCATTCCTCCTTGTAGGGTTGGTAGCTGCATAACTGTATACGCCAGCCTACTTTGTTTCCCTGCCCATATGAATGTTTTGGTCTCAGAGCCCAGGCGGGTAAACTTTTTCTTGGGTATATAGATTGGGGAATTTGTAAATATATACAGTAACTGTGGGAGGAAAATCGTTTTACAGATAGCTACCCTGCCCGGTGGTGTCAGGGGGAGAGACCTCCACATTTTACTGTTAACTCTGGAAATTACTGGATCCAAATTGACTTTTAAGTATGGACAGTGCTTCCTAGTAAAATTACTTCCCAGATATTGAACGCTTTCTACCCATTGTAGAGGCTGGTTGGGAATTTGACACCGAGGGGCTATGGCATCCAAAGGGAAAATGTGGGATTTGTCCCAATTTATTAACAGACCAGAGAATTTGCCAAAGGTGTTTAAAATGTGCAGCGTTTCCGCCAACGAATCTGCTGGATCAGCCAAAAAAAGCAGCATATCATCAGCATAGAGCGCATTTTTTTCCTCTTTGCCACCATATTTGCAGCCCACCTTTCTCTCCTCTGCCCTGACTATTCTATGGCTAATGCATATAACCCTGGGGACGTTGGACTGAAAACATGCATTTTTATTCCCTTCCAGCATGTGGCAGGGCAACTCCAAATGTGTGACAGTCATGCTAATTGTGAGACATTTTATATTAGTGAAACTCACTGCAAAATAATGTTGCCAAAGAATAAGGTTTATTATACATTAGGCAAATTCAAAAGAAAAATAAACATTCAGATAAAACAGCTTATCATAAAGTGACTTGTCTAGTTCATGTAGTTGATTATTATACTGGATTTGTATAAAAATAAACATGTTGCATGAAGCAATAACATTTAGTGAAATGAAAGGCATTAGTCTATCACTTAAGAAAAGAAAAGTAAATTAGTATTTTTTAAAAAAAATGTTGGGCAAAAATTTGATTTGAATTTTGTTCATATTCAAATCGAATACATATCAGATTTTCAGGTCGTTCCCATTTGATCAAAATTCGGATGATAAATTTTTTTCATAAATAACCTACCAGTGGAATCGTGATGAGTACATTCAAATCTATTAGAGTAAAAAAAAAAATTTCAAATACATTGGAAATTCGACCTTTGATAAATCTGCCCAACAAGGTTCTTTATCTTTACTTTATTTTTACTTTATCTTTATTATTTAAAAATTTGCAATCTCAAAAAAAAAAAATTAAATAATCAAGAACACTTTGGTGCCCATTTAC
The DNA here is from genome assembly GCF_017654675.1 of Xenopus laevis. Classification (NCBI taxonomy): domain Eukaryota; kingdom Metazoa; phylum Chordata; class Amphibia; order Anura; family Pipidae; genus Xenopus; species Xenopus laevis. The sequence continues at coordinate 40,573,429 of NC_054380.1, forward strand.
TCTAGTGAAGGAATAGAATAAAAAAAACGTTGAATGTTTTTTTTTGGCTACTTCGACCATCGAATTGGCTACTTCGATCTTTGACTATGACTTCGACTTCAAATCGAACTATTCAAACTAAAAATCGTTCGACTATTCGACCATTCGATAGTCAAAGTACTGTCTCTTTAAAAAAAACTTCGACCCCCTACTTCACCTCCTAAAACCTACGGAAGTGCAATGTTAGCCTATGGGGAAGGTCCCCATAGGATTTATAATGTTTTTTTGGTCGAAGAATTCGAAGGATTTAATCGTTCGATCAAACTATTTGCGGTAAATTCTTCGACTTCGATATTCGAAGTCGAAGGATTTACATTCGGCAGTCGAATATCGTGGGTTAATTAACCCTCGATATTCGACCCTATGTAAATCTGCCCCTTTGTTTCTTGAACTCACAGGCTTAAAGTTCCAAGTGAAAACTGGTTTCTATGGCTTAATTACAGTCAGCATTTTGGAATCAGAATGGAACATCAGTAGGAGAAGATTGCTAAATATCAATAAATATGAACCCTCAAGCAGAATAGAAAGACCAATAATTTAAAAAAAAATCCAAAATAAATAATGAAGACCAAATGAAAAGTTACTTTATCTGTGTGCAAAATTGTGAACTTTTCTATTTTACTTTTTGTGATAATTTAAAAAAAGACTGTCTTAAAGGGGACCCTTCACCCAAAAAATATTCCAAATCCTACTTTATCATGTTAGTCAAGCAAAACAAACTTTACTTACACTGTATAAATTATTTGAATATTGTTTCCATCAGTCTGGGAATTCATAATTATAGCAAGCAGGCAGGAGCCATTTTGTGGACTTTGTTATTAAGTTAAGCCTTGCATCATCTCAGAATCTTGTTTGTGCACCAGAATGGGGGACCTGATGTCCATCCCCATTCGCTGGTTACACAATTAAATGGTTAAGAGAACTGGGGGAATGTGGGGAGAGTAGTGACATCTAGTAAGTGCTGAATGGAAAGTGAAAGCAATTGTCTGCAGGCAGTATTTGATTGTCAGCTGAAATTTTTAAACAAGTTTACAACAGCTATGAATGCTTTAATAAAAAAATTAATTTGGATTTCATGTATAATTTGAAAAGGACTTTTATTATACAGATTTTTATGTCTGGGTGACAGGTCCACTTTAGGTTTAATTTGCCAAGATCTTAATTATTTAAAAATGCTCAATCATGGAAAAAACATTAAAAATGCTCAAGAACATTTTGTTTCTTGAACTCACAGGCTTGAAGTTCCAAGTGATATCTGGTTGCTAGGGCTTAATTACAGTCAGCATTTTGCAATCAGAATGGAACATCTGTAGCAGAAGTTTAATAAATAACAATAAATATGAACCCTAAAGTAGAATAGGAAGACCAATAACTAAAACAAATCCTACATAAATAATGAAGACCAAATGAAAAGTTACCGTTGAAATACTAGCTTGGTGAATTATTTCAGAATATTTTTATTATATTATAGAATACAGTAGATTGTACCGTATCATATATACAGGTACAAGTAAAGTTCTGCACTATTTGGATTTAGAAATACATACATTTTATTACCAGGAAGGGAAATTTAAATTCAAATTTTCTAACTTTAGAATTTATTTCTAATTTGAAATAAGATAAAACTTGCTAAACTCAAATGTGAGTTTATTTATGGAAAAATACTTGAAAACTCTATCTTTTATTATTTATTATTTCACAACTTGAATGTGAAATAACTTTCTGCCCTTCATTTTTAAAAAGTAGCTTGAATTTTGCTAATACAACTCCCATTGACTTCTGTAGGAAGGTAACATTTTAATGTTAGGAGAACTACTGTCACATATAGAGGCAGATTTATCAAGGGTTAAATTTAGTTTTGCAAATCCGAGAAGAAGATACTTTAACAAGATAGGGTAATGTAAATACTATTGCAGTGCTAGATTCCAATTCACCTGAATTCAAATGCAGTGTAATTTTACCTTCACATTGACTCCAATGCATTTCAGAGAAATTTTGCCAATGTGGTTTTGCAATTTTTTTGCAAAGTAAATCACAAGCAGATCAATTGCAGCTCATTTCAACGAGTTCCTGGTCTACCATGAAGCTCTGCCTACTTTTCTTTTCTAAGCTCTCCTTCTTTCTTTTACTGTGAAGCCGAAGGTGTGTCTACTGGGCAATGCTTGCTCATACACAGCAGGTACCTCTTTGACAGTCTTCACAGTCAAAAGAGCAAAATTTACTAAAGAATGAAGCTCTTTTTTTTAGCAAAAATTCGCCAAACTGACAATTCACAGGGACATCGGCAATTTACTAAAAGTTGAAGAAGACAATCTGCAAGGAAAAAGCTCAGCGCAAGATAAGTTTTGCAAATTTTGCCCAGGCAAACGATTGTTTATCCGCAAATTTATCAAATTTTTGTCCAGGGAACGATGGTTAATCCACAAATTTACCATTTTCGCCAAAGTCTATTTTGCCAGGTGCTGTTTGGCGAATTGATAAGATGAAGCTACATCCTTGACATTATTAAATCAGTGACACCCTATCCTGTACTCCAAAAAGGTAATAAAAAAGACAAAATACTGGGTTTTTTTCATATATCAATGTGAGATTATGTTTACAAGTAAATATATGTTAGTTACACTTTTTTAACCATTTGAAGCTCATGCCACATTTAATTTAGGGTAGGATCATGCCTACGACAATAGAGGATTTCTTTATTTTTAATAATAAGTGGTCACTTCCAGCAATTTCACCAAAATCACTAATAAATACATACATATGACGTTTATGTACCCGCCATATTTAAAATTAAATTGACGTATGTGTCAGTATGTTAATGAAGTTTCGTTAGGAAGAAAGTAAAAAACAAAAAAAAACAAATTTTTCACTGACCAATGTACACCAGCATTCATTTACTGAGACAAAGTTTGTTTTTTGATAATTAAGCATATTCGCCACGATATAATGCCTGGCGTAGTTGTGTGAAGTATGAAGCCTTCTGAAGCAAAAATTCACTTATGCAAATATAGTATGCCCCAAAGAGAGCTCAGAAAAAAGGAGGTGGAGCTTCATGCTATACTATGGAATAATGCTCGGTCCTCTGAAGAAATGTTCGTCTTCCATACTTAATAAAAGCTTCTTATTTTGAACCAGGGTTGTATAATTCAGTGGCTAAAAAGTGATACACAGAGATTTTATTCAGCTTCTTGCAAAACAAAATACCAGATCTGAATCAAAATCCATTAACATGTTATTAACATGTATTTTTAGAGCATAAACATATTCCAGAGTGCTGTACAATAAGGGGGTTATTTTTTAAGTCCGGATGCAAAAAACTCAAAAAATATGAGTTTTTTTAATATAAAATCAGAATTTTTAGTGGAAAAAAAACCTATAATTTTTTGATATTTATTATACACAGAGGATGGAAAACCCTCCATCTCAGACCTGCCAAAGTTTTATATAAGTCAGTGGGAGAGGGCTCATACAGATGGGCGTTTTCAGCAGGGGAGCACAGGGTGAAAACCCCAACCATATGAGCCCTTATGCTTGACTGACTGGATTGTTAGCCAGTTCACTGAATATGAACTGACACTAAGGGGCAGATTTGCTAAGCTCGAGTGAATTTTCGAAGTTAAAAAAGTTAGAATTTCGAAGTAATTTTTTGGATACTTCGACCATCGAATAGAATACTACAACTTTGAATTTACTTTGACTTCGATTCGAAGTAAAAATCGTTTGAATATTCGACCATTCGATAATCGAAGTACTGTCTCTTTAAAAAAAACTTTGACTTCATACTTCGCCAAATTAAAGCTAACGAAGTGTAATGTTAGCCTATGGGGACCTTCCACAGCAGTTTCTAAGTCTTTGCACATCGAATAAAAATCCTTCGATCGATCGATAAAAATCCTTCGACCTCGATATTCAATTCGAGGGTCGAATTTCGAAGTTTCGACCCTTAGTAAATCTGCCCCCAAGTAGCTCCGTCATATGCAATCACCCTGGGTAACTGAATCTGCAGCTTCAAGTACACATGTCACAGCAAGAGACAGATGATTGCTAATGAGGAGCTTAATCAAAATAATTGCAAGCATGTGATACATCACCTGTTAAATGTGTTAACAGCACATTTATAATGTCATCATAACATTGGTATGTTATTAGGACCGCCATGTGAACTAATTGTAATGCTAATTACTCCAGGTAGCTCTGTTATATAAATACTGTACCCCGTGTTACATGTAAAATAGTTATGTATAATTTTGAAACTATTGCACTGCGTACTAATATGGCTACAAATGCTAAGAATATTGAGGAAGATGTTAATGTAATATATTGCATCTCTAATTATAATAAGAATTGTACAATCAGGCCTGCTCATACTAGGATCTCAAGTAGTTTTGATGCAGAGGGTAGGATTAATACAGGGTGGTAACTTGAAGCAACGCAATCAATTAATGCAATCAAGCAATGCGAAGGAATGTCTTCTTGGAAGATGATCAAATCTCTGTTTTTCTCCAAATAAGCAGTATATATATATATATATATATATATATATATATATATATATATATATATATATATATATATTTATTTATTTATAAGCTCAGGAGGAGGAGGATAGCCAACCACAGCACAAGCAAAGACAAGCCTTAGTACCACATCAGGTCACACACACATGTATATGCAACTTAGAACTGTCTCTTAGGTCAGTACTGGAGCTCTAGGCTTTGCCTCTCTTCATGAAAGATTGTCACTCTTAGGGGTCCCTTTAAAGGATGAGGCATTTTTGTACAATTTTTAGTCTTTTCAATGCAAACACCACTGCATCTTTTTTCATTTCCTTCATCCTGGTCAGATTTTTAGGGGCAGATTTACTAAGGGTCGAATTTTGAAGTTAAAAAAACTTCGAAATTCGACTCTCGAATTGAAATCCTTCGACTTCGAATATCGAAGTCGAAGGATTTTTACCGTATTCGATCGTTTGAAAGAACGAATAGAAATCGATCGATTGAACGATTAAATAGTTCGAATCGAACGATTCGAACGATTTTTAGCGAACGATCTAAGGATTTCTATTCGATCAAAAAAAGTTTAGAAAAGTGCTGTGGAAGGTCCCCAGAGGCTAACATTGCACTTCGGTAGCTTTAATCTGGTGAAGTACGAATGGTCGAATATTCAACCGATTTTTACTTAGAATCGAAGTCGAAGTAAATTCGAAGTCGTAGTATCCTATTTGATGGTCGAAGTATTAAAAAAATTCATTTGAAATTCAAACTTTTTTAACTTCGAAAATTCACTCGAGCTTAGTAAATCTGCCCCTAAATATTTAAAATTTTGACCTTTTCATGTTCGAAAATAGCCTGTATTACCCTAGTGTTTGTTCAGTTCACCATTAGTTTTTGCAGTTCTGTAACATGTTGTTATATAGAATAATAATAAGCTTGAAGGGGCAGTATCCCCCCTTTTAACATGAGTGAAATATATATATATATATATATATATATATATATATATATATATATCTACATACATTATACAAAATAAGGTATACAATGAAAGTTAAAGGTATGCTGCAAACTTTGTTGATAATCTGCACATGGAAGCAAACGCTGCACAAACCAATACATTCTTTCAAATAACTTAAGTACTGTCAAGCTTTCTCACTGTTTGATTATTCTAGGCCTGTATGTCACTTTCACATTATCACAGTAAAATGAAATCAGTTCTTTTTGCTGCTGGTCTTGTACATTAAAATGTCGGCAGTCATGGAGCTGGTAAGAAGAGCAGCGTGACATGTTAATATGGCAATCTCTTTTTCTGGAATTCAAACAAAGAAGAAAGAAGTTGCCAGAATAGAACAGAAATTACTGTAGACGTGAAGAGATTAAAAATGGAAGGGGAAACTGAATGTTTTTGGCAATAAAGAGTTTTAGCTGCAATTTCATTGATAAAGGTCAGTTGCTTTGCTAAGGATAATAAATGTTTTTAAATTCTTTAAATTGACATGGTGCTACATAGCTGTTTCTGATGCCACTTTGGGTATGTTCTCTGTTGTATTTCTGCAGGCTGATAAATGTCAAAACCACCTTGTCCCATTTACTTATTTAAAATGTGTCATATACTTGTGTTTTCAGCACAAGCTCTAGTAAGTGGTTATAAGTTGAAAACAGCTTGGGAAAAACATGGCGGCTTGTGCCTGTTTTTGGCACTTTGCACCTTTTGGCTCAGTGAGTAAATGAAACCTAATTTGTGTCATATTTATTGCAATCTATTTATATGTAGACCATTGCAAGGCCCGGACTGGCAATCTGTGGGTTCTGACAAATGCCAGAGGGGCTGCTGTAAGGTCCCATAGACAGTCAGTATTTAATGGGCTGGTGGAAGACTATTTGGGCCTCTATGTACTTGGAATGCCAGGGCCTATTTTGACTCACAGTCCAGACCTGACCATTGCTCAGAAATAAATGGCAGGGTAGCTGTCACCGCAATGTGTAACCAGGTACATTGATGGTTCTCCATAAGCCTGCTGTATGATCTGATGAGCCCAATCTGAAATAGTGTTTGGGTGGCTAAATCAGGCAGACATTTGCGTGTTTTGTAACCTTACCAAATGAATGGATTTCACATATATGGCCAATTTTTAGGAAAGAAATACTTTTCAATGGAAGAAGACAACGTCAACTATCGAGGCAAAAACGTACTAAGAATATGGGGAGTGTACATAACTTTAAAATTGGCACCCAATGTGGTATGGGCCCTTTTACAGAGGTTGTTGAAGCTCGCTCGGTAAAAAAAAACATGTAACTTTATTTCTTTAAAGCAGAAGGTAAAAGTGTTACACGGCTCAATACAGCATGGCATCAGGAAAACAGAGCTGTCTTTCCACAGGTCTTTTCTTGCAGAGAGCCAAAAGCAGACTGAGTTTTGCTTTGATGTTCAGTGACATCACACATTTTTAAATAAACAAATATTAAATTTCACAATAATTACAATTTTTACAAGTACATATACAGTACATGTCTCTGCAAATTACAACATAAAATTTAAAAAGAAAACACTAATTTAAACAAAGTTTAAGTTTCCCGCTATGCTAAAGGAGCAACAACTAATGTTTAAATGTATTAGCATTTCAGATCTGCAAATAACAGGTTTCCGCGTGGCTTTTAACACTGTTGTTGCCATGTTGGACATAGGAAAAAGAAATGTGTTTTATTGGTGAGAATGGTGTAGGACAGACTCGAGAAGTACTGAAAAGAGATAAAGAAAGAGATTGTTTTTATTTGTGCAGAGGTAGCAAAGACTGCTTTGCACCCATCGCTACACTTCGCCTGGTGAAAATTCGCTCAGACAACGCTAATTCACTAAAATTCGGAGTTTCGCCGTGGGCGCCGAATGCTGGCGACTTTTCGCTAGCATTACTTTGGCATTGTGAGCAATTCAAAGAGAAGATGCGCTATTGTTCATTTCTGCCTTGCGCTATTGTTCATTTCAGGTCTTGCGTTCAGGTTAATTTACATACGGCGGGAAATTTAAGTTGAATGGACATCTTTATGTTATATTTTGCAGCAAAAACATTTCCACTGTTAATTACACATGTCCTGGATACCTTAATAAAGACTTTATAGTTAATATAATGCCCTACACATGAGCTCACTGTATAGTTAATGTACCATATGTTAACCAAAAAAAATTTTAAGGACTTTAGCAGGCTATCACTATGAAAAAAGGAAAAGACGCCAGTGTTTTTTGAACTTTGATGTTTTTCCAACCAGAATATGATGTAAGTAACAGAAGATTGAGGAAGATCTATGCACTGCAGTCTGGAGAAAGAGTTAACGTTCAGTAAAATCCGCATTTTATTGAATTTGAGGAGTAACATCCATTCGCCATGATGCGAGTGTGAATGAGCGCTAGCACCTATCTCTTTCGATAGTGAATAAGCTCCTGTGCCCGTTAGTAAATTGGCGGTGTCCCTACTGGCGGTAACGCCCCATAGAGTAGAAATGCTGATACCAATGAGGCACTTCATGTTCCAAATATCAACAAACTTTGAGTGGATATAGAAAAGGTGGTATCAGCAGGGAGCAATCACACTATTAATCTCTTTCTTATTAAAAATGCCCAAAAACAGCAATAAATCATAAGGTGTTGTACAACCTTAGCTCAGCCCAAAAATTAGTATATTTAGCAAACACAAAAAATAGAAACATAGGCACTCTCCACTGTATGCTTCTAGCACAAACACTTCACATCTTTTTATTCATTTAGGTGAGATCCAGCAAACATTTCGTGTACTAGGCCCCTCCATCAAGTGCTCTTACAAAGTGTATAAAGGGAAAACTTATTTAAAGGGAAGGGTAACCTTAACTCCACCCTCTGTGATTAAGATAATGACATCATAACACCTAATGACATACAAAACAGCCATAGTACAAAACACATTTGTACAAATTTCTAGAAATCATCATTCTTAAAGGATAAATGATTACATAATGCAATAATTATCCATATAAGCACCAAAAAACGGTTTATTATTGCTGTTATGCAAATAGTGTAAAAAAAATTAAAGCTCATTAGTATACAGAACTTATAAATGAGACGCAATCCCCATTATTTCAAGGTAAGGCATATACATAATAATTCCATATCAATTATAAGAAACAAGAATAGCTCAAATACTCCCATTGGAGCCAGTGTACTTAGTATGGATCCACCAAATCCAGGATTCGGTTTGGGATTCTGCCAAGATTTGGCCTTTTTCAGAAGGATGCCTGGTCAAACTGAATCCGAATCCAAAAAGTCACTATGCCTAAGGCATAGAGGAGGGGCAGGCAATATTTGATTGACAGCTGAGATTTTTAAATGAGTTTATAACAGCTATAAATGCTTTAATAAAAAAAATAATTTGGGTTTCATGTTTAATTTGAAATGGACTTTTATTATACAGCTTTTTATGTCTAGGTGACAGGTCCCCTTTAACCAGTTTGCCACCCAAACTTCTAGCACGCTTGTGAGAAAATAAGGGTTTCTCTCTGAACAAGGTACCACATTGTTTATCTTTCTCTAAGATCTCCCAATGTCTATAGATAAAATTCTTAAAGGGGACCTGTCACCCCAAAGCTGGCCGTAGACGCAAAGATCTCATCACACGAATCAAGGATTCGTACGATTTTCGGAACGTGTGTGGAGAGTCCCGACATTTTTCGTCCGGCGGAGATTTGGTTGATCGGACACGTAAGAAAATTTCTGTCGGCTGCTGATAATATCTCTGCGTGTATTGCCGTACGATTTTCAGAGGGAGACTGTCACAAGCTTTGTCTATCGTACGATTGCTGTCAGGGGCAGAACATCGGCTGATCTGTTCTTTAACTACTTTATTTGGTCGGAATGGTAAGACTTTGATCTGAATGGTTAGTGGCAGGCTGGGAGATGGGAAAGTCCGATCGTACATTCGTACGATCGGATCTTTGCGTCTGTGGCCAGCTTAAGAAATAATTATTTTCTATCATGTTAGTTGGGCAAAATAACCGTTACTTACACTAGATTTATTATTTACATTTTGTTTCCTTAAGTCTTAGAATTTCAAAGTCACAGCAAACAGGCAGGACACTAATATTAAGATTAAAATTGTCTATCACACCAACATTTTGTGTATGCACTAGAATGGGGATCTAATGCTCATTTGCAATACGCAATTATGGAGCCTGAGGAGGGAGGGGGAAATTTGAGGAGAGCAGTGACATGTAGAAATTGCTAAAAGGAAAGTGAATGTAATTGACTGCTCCACCTTTATGCCTCAGGCATAGAGGCGGGGCAGATAATATTTGACTGACAGCTCAGATATTTAAACACCTTTATAACGGTTATGGATGTTTTAATGAAAAAAGCAATTTGTGTTCCATGTTTCATTTGCTTTTTAATGTACAGGTGACAAGACTGCTTATATACAATCAGAATAGGCATTAAAGGAATTGTTCAGTATAAAAATAAAAACTGGGTAAATAGGCTGTGTAAAATAGAAAATGTATCTAATATAGTTAGTTAGCCAAAAATGTGATGTATAAAGGCTGGAGTGACTGGATGTCTAATATAATAGCCAGAACACTATTTCCTGCTTTACAGCTTTCTTGGTTTCCACAGACTGGTTACCAGACAGTAGCCTATCAGTGACTTGAGGGGTGACCACATGGGTCATAACTGTTGCTTTTGAATCTGAGCTGCATGCTAAGGATCAATTGCAAACTCACTGAACAGTAATGTGCCTTGTGGCCCTCCTTCAAGTTGCTGACTGACTCTGAGTTAGAGAGCTGAAAAGCAGGAAGTAGTGTTCTGTTCTATTATGTTAGACATCTGCTCATTCCACCCTTTATACATTACATTTTTGGCTAACTATATTAGAAACATTTTCTATGTAGCCAGTTTTTATTTCTACACTGAATTGTTCCTTTAGAATTGCTTACAAATGGTTTCCTCTTCTTTCTATGTTTCTCAATTCTCTGCATGCGACCTACAAGGAGATCCTGTCTTTCCACCTCCATGACCTTCTGCATTTGTTTAACCAAATGCTTATGTGCATACCCTCTTTCTTCAAACCTCTGCATCATTTCATTCATTCTCATATGGCACAAATCATCATCTCTTCTTAACCTTAAAAATTGAGTATACTAATTGACCTTTACTCACATTCTGTAGCAACTCACCCTGGTGGTCTAGTGGACCGGCAGGGATACCCGTTGCGTGGTGCTGCTTCCCCCTAGTCTCCAGTTCCCATGGCATGCGTGTAGTGCACTTCCGCAATTTACACGCCGTGCACAATGACGTCATTGCGCTTTGTTGCAAAGTTCAAACTATTTAAAGGGGCTTCGGTTTAGAAACCATTGCCCATTGTTAGGTCTAATTCGTTAGTATCTAGGTGTGATTTTGTCTTGTTCTGATTACGGTTCTGAACTCTGCCAATCCTGATCCTTGCCTGCTTGACCATTCTGAACTCTTACGATATTGACCCTTGCTTGCCTGACTTTTGAACGCTGCCTGTACCAACCCTGGCCTGATTGACCTTGCTTGAACTCCACCTGTACCGACCACTGCCTGTCTGACCCTGCTTGAAAGCCGCCTGTACCGACCCCCGGCCTGCCTGAATACGCTTTTCATCAACTCCCTGAACTGTTGCCTTCCATCCAAAACCTTGAAAACGCATGTGCCCCTTTGCAAGTTCAGAGCATATGCTTTGCTCCTCTCAAGTTGAGACCTGCCAGCATCTGAGTAGCTGAGGGCTCCTCCCGAGGCCAAAGGCGGCTGCAACAGGCAGAAGATTAAGCCGTGACCAGGGAGCTTAGCACTAGTTCTGAATTTAGGGAGCCGTATGTGACACATTCTTGATGAAACCTGATGAATAGTTACTGTTAAATTTATATTATTATTAATCAGTTTCTTCCATGGTTGGATGTAGTGTGTTTATCATCCTGCCCATATTAATCAGTCCCTCTTTGTTTCCATGCCAGGTGAAAAATATATCATCCACATACCTATAATAATTTTTCTACACACTATATATTTGTTTGAAACAAAATTATGATCTCAATACAGACCATCAAGCATCCATCATCATCAAGGTAAAAGGTCAATATATATTTAAATATATATCCCTGTTTTGTAAGATTCTTTAATACATAACTTACAGTAATAATATACGGTAATTCATTTAGGTGGTATTGTTTTTCTTTAAGAGCTTTTTTATGATTTCATAAAAATACAAATTATAGTTAATAAGAAGAATACAGTGGCTCAGATTGTTCTGTTTTTTCATAAAGGTTTACATAAAGCTGTGTTCTATGTTGTGTTCTCTTGCTACTGTTAAATGGGTTGGAGTTTATCATCTCTGTTATACATGCTCTGTTTTTCATAAACTGATGAGTTAACTGCAGTTACCATGTCAGCAGACATATCTGTTACAAATCCATCTGATTCTAACCAGTGTAAATTTCAATAATCTACATAAATGAAGCAAATTATGTGTGCCATTGCCCAAACACATCCTTTTCAGCAGATAAATAAAGTAGATAAAAAATATTTAAAGGCTATAGTGGTCTTTAAGATATTCAAATCTGGATGCTAAACATCAAAAATGTAGAATAGAAAATTAAGTAAAAAAAAATCTAAACACCCTATTAAAAGAAGTACTCAACAGGGATATCAACTGCAACCAGTAGTTTTATCTTAGAGGCCCTAGCCAAACTCATCAGTAAACATATGTAAACATACAGTATTCAGTATATAAGCATGAATTACGATGATTGCAAATCATGGTCTGAAAGGCAAATATTGAGAATCTCTGTCATGAATCCTCTACATATGGAACCCCTCTTGGGTCTAGATGGAAGTTGCCTTCATAAACCTAAATTTTGCAGCAGTGTTACAATAGATTCCTACGGTTAAGCGGCCTGATAACATATCTCAAATATCATATGAGATATAGTCCATATAGTAAAGGGTCAAAAAACGAATTATGCCACACACTCCCATAGCCCAAATATTTGTAAATCCAGAGTTTATCCCATGTAGATCAATAGTGATTTGCAATTTTTTTTTTTAAACCAAGTCTGAAACCTTTAGAGCAAGGGCACACTGAGTATTGGCTCTGCTGTTCTCAGGCCTGTTTAATTTTTGCAAACTGAGAGATGCAAATCCGCATTGTGCCCCACCTGTATCGATTTTAATAAGCGGTGCAGAGGTTGGCTGGGAAAACTTGAAAAGGAGACTTTGCCTGGCTGACCTCCACTCTGCTGCGTCTGACTGCACGCACGCAGAAACTGTTTGGATGAACCTGGTGCACAGAGTGGATCTTCTATTCATACCCTGCAAAAACTAGGCAGGCTGAGAGCAGCAGAGACTACTCTCCATCTGCCCGTTACCCTTAGATTCCTTCAGATCTCCTATAAAATCCACTTATGTTCCCGCTGTGTCCATTGCTCTATCCAATTGCATAAATTTGCATATATCCCTGCTGCTCTTCTCTTGGTGTGAAACTCATTATTATAAACCCACCCACTAATAATTTATATGATTCACTAAATACTCCCCCAGGTGCCCAGATTGATTTGCAGGCTATCATCACCAAAAAAAAGGCAGGAGTTAGGGCAGCAAGAGAGCAATTATATAACGAAAGAGGTCTCAAAGGAGTTAGGCAAACTGCTAGACATTAAAGAAAACAACAGGAGTGCAATGTAATCTATTACATCTTTTTGATGCCCTAATGTGCTGACAAGTATGTCCTTTTAACTTCCACATTTAAATAGGAAAATGTTAATTTAGACATACTTTAAACTGTATTCCTACACATTTAGGGGCAGATGTATAAATGGTCGAATTTCGAGGGGTTAAATCCCTCGAAATTCGACTGGGGAATAGAATCGAATAGAATCGAATAGGCAATTCGGGCGAATTTACGCGCTGGCGAATAGTCGAATTGGCGAATATTCGCCGGGCGAAAAGGCGCCCGATCGAATATTCGCTCGAAGGATTTTCGTTCGATCGAATGCCTTTTTATTCAATCAAAAACTTGGAAAACAAGTCTATGGGACTTTCCCATAGGCTTTTAAAGCAATTCGGTAGGTTTTAGGTGCCGAAGTAGGCAGTCGAAGTATTTTTAAAAGAGACAGTACTTCGATTATCGAATGGGCGAATATTCGCAGCGTTTTTGCGCTCGATCCGGTACTTCGACTATCGAATGGCGAATAGTCGCAGCGTTTTTGCGCTCGATCTATTCGAATCATTCTACTCAGGCGAATTTACGCCAATACGATAGTCGAGGAGCACAAAAAACCACTCGAAATTCGAAGTTTTTTCATTCGAATCCTTCACTCGAGCTTGATGAATCGGCCCCTTAGTGTGGCCACCTTTTCAATAAAAAAAACTATATTTATATCTTTCTTTCATATTAATAACCTTGGCATCAACCATCATTGTTATGGGTCAGGCTGCTGCACAGGTGGCAGTCCTAGCAACCAATCACTTTTTTTGTACTTTCTAACTTCTAGCACACTGCACAAGCAATTTGCTAAATGGTTGTATATGGTAAAAGCATTTGTGCAATTTACAACTGATGTTAGTAAATGTAGGATTCTTCTACCTGAGCACTTCTTGGTATTTTTTATATTTGTAAAATTAGCAGCACATTATACAGAAACTAGCTTAAGTGTAGTCCCTTTATATAATTTACATTTTTGGTCCTAAACACTCACAGATAATAGCACCCACAATTTGTGTAGCAAATGTTTTCCATAGTAAAATGTTACATTTGGAAACAAAGATTCTGTCATCAAGCACACTGGTGCTTATTTATTATTCTACACAGTGTTGTACTTACTATATGGGGGGGGGGCTGTAAGGACAGACTCCCTGCATCTTTCCTCATACCTGCACTGTCTCCACCTGTGTCATTTATGCTTCTGTTTTTACCTTCTGCCTGCACAAGTTAAGTTCTGAGAGGTAAATCCAAACTATTGCACAAACAGGCATTCTTCCATTACAAAGCAGAATTGAAAAAGTTACTCGGATGAGTAGCGAAACTTCTTCAATGATTACTCAGCAAGTCCAGTTGTTTTAGAATTACTTATACTAGATATATCTGTGTGTTTTCACTTTTTATAATAAAACCTCAGTTTGTATCTTTGTTATGTTAGCATGTAGTTATATACCAACAGTATAACTAGCAACCTTAATTGCTTTTGACTTGTTTTTTAATAATCTTGAGATTGAAAGTATAAGTACCGTCTCTATTTTTTTGATGATATTATATTATAAGATGTTGCTGCTTTGTAAACACGTGAATAAATTGGAGAACTGTGCAACAAATTAGCAAATGTGGTTCAATGTTGATAAGGTTATAAACGTTGGTAGAGAAACATAAATGCTAGTTTTAAACTAATTTGTAGTATGCTGGGGCCTCCATAATTTAGAGGGATTTGGGGATTTTTGTGAATAACAACCTGTGTAACTCTAGGAAGTCTCAGTCAGTGGCTAAAGCAAATTAACTGTCTTGCATAAAAACTGAGTGATGAAAAGCATCATTTTGCCTTTGTATAGGTTCCAGCTAAGGCCTTAACATTAGTATGCAGTTCCATTACATATCACAGTCCTTTACAGGGATATTCATGAGCTGGAAAGAATGCTTCCTTGTATGTCTCACTAGAGTTTCTAAACAAAGGGTAAATGAACAGGATTTCACCCCTTAGTTGCCCATAATGCACCATGTATCTCAGAGTTAAGAAAAGTTGAAAGAATGAGACCATTTTAGGAACTAAATTAATCTGAATCAGTGAAAAATGATTGTTCATTGTGAGATCATTTAAAGTTGTTGAACACCTTGCTGTGATCAGAAAAAAAAGTAAAATCTGGAAAAATGTATAGTCGAGGGAAACGTTTTATTCTTTATACTGTATGCTGATGGGGCAAAAAAAAAAAAACACCTAAAATCAGGGTATGTACCGTTTTGATTGTATTCACCCTTTAAGAATAATGTAAATGTATTATGGATTAAATGATAATAATGTAAGCTGTCTAAAGCCTCCTTCAGAGTCAACAATGTAACCCTAAAATTCAAGGAGGCAGTTGAAAAGGCATGTCAAATAATAATATCTTATGCTTTGGGAAATCGAGCCCAGAGTAAGATATTCTGCCTTATAGTACACATCAGGGCCGGGTCAAGGTATTTTGGCACCCTAGGCAAGGGCTTCAATCAGTGACCCTACCCGCTCCTGCATTACCATTTTTTGCCAGCACCTATCATATGCCCCCATTTGTACCTGTGCCAATGGCAGTCAATTTCTCAGATTGCCCCCAAGACCCCAATCTGTACCTGTGCCAGCATAAGCCAAAAAAGCCATCATATTGTTACCCCCAATCTGTACCTATGCAAGTGGCAGCCAAAAAAATCCATGATATTGCCTCTAATTTGTACCTGTGCCAGCAGGAGCCAAAAATCCATCATATTGCCCAAAATATCTGTGTACCTATGCCCCATGTACCTGAGCCAGCCGCAACCAATCCCTCATATTACCCCCCAATCTGTACCTGTGCCAGCAGTAGTCAAAAAAATCCACAATATTGCATGAACTTGTGCCAACAGGAGCCAAAAATCCATCATATTGCCCCTAAATATGTACCTGTGCCAGCAGCAGCCAAGTGGTAGGTGGGGAGTGCTTATGCCTGCAGTAGGAATCACAGGCAAGAGGGGGTTGGAAAAAGAGGTGAATAAAACTGAAAAACTATAAAAGGCCAAGCAAACCAAGGTTAAAAAAAAGCTGTGCCCCCCCATGATTGCGCCCTAGGCGGGCGCCGCCTCTGCCTACCCCTAGTTCCAGCCCTGGTACACATGAACTTATGCAGTATACAGGTATAGGATCTGTTATCCAGAAACCCATTATCCAGAAAGCTCAGAATTATGTAAATGCTGTGTCCTATAGACCCCAAACAATTAACATTTTTAAAAACAATTTCCTTTTTCTCTGTTATAATAAAACAGTACCATGTACTTGATCCAAACTAAGATATAATTAATCCTTATTGGAGGCAACAACAGCCTATTGGGTTTATTTAATGTTTACATGATTCTTTAGTAGACTTAAAGGTATGAAGATCCAAATTAAAGAAAGATCCCTTATCAGGAAAGAACCAGGTCCCAAGCATTGTGGACAACAGGTCCCATACCTGTATATACTGTATATATGTATTTTTTCTAGGCTGCATCATTTAAACTTTTTTTAAATGCATACATGTATGGGTGAATTATACTGACTATAATGGCAAATTGAATGAACAAGAGTCTTCATATAGCTACTTCTGTAGTCATAATGACTCAAGACGTCAGTATGTATTTGTGTTAATTTGAAACTACTTCTAGCAGATGTCCTGAAATTGCGGTTACAGTAATTCAGCACATGGCCATTTTTTTCCATATTGTGACTGGGCTGTCATTTCTAACAACAGGCATTGATGAGGGGCTCTTTGTGTAAAAATGGACAATTTTAGGTTAAGCGCTTCAGCTGAAGGATGTAAGAAATGTACAGTTTATATAAATGATGGTTTAATAATGCTAACGGATGATGAGTTGATATGATTTTAGACCGTTTGTATTTAGTTATTGCTTGGATGTGGTAAAATGATTTGCCTATTTCTTTGTTTGGCCACAGCTGTTCTGCTGCAGTCATGTAGATGAAAAGAAAGTGATGTACAGAAAGGACTGTGTATTATCCATGTTCTGAATAGTTTTGTTCATGCACATTGCTTACATTCTTTCTTCCACCAAGCTGTTCAGTACAGCACGGCCCAGTTCTGATTATATTCCTAGAATTTGATGCAAACATTAAAGTACAAATACATGGATAATCTGGGCATTCTCTAACCTAACTCTTGGAATCTTTTAGGTAAACAAGAAACACATATTATCAGAAATTACTGTTATAACCCCCTATGGAAATTGCTGTTAATGCAGAGATGCTAATAATGTTTACACTAGGGCCAGACAATACTTACGAAAGCTGCCCTGCTGCCCCCCTTCTAGCTTCAGGCGGATTTCAGCTTGAAATGCAAAATGGCGCATTTTGGTGCCAAAATCTGACGTGTCTGCCAGAAGGAGCGGAAGAGCAACAGGGCAGCAGATTCTTGGTCTGTGGAGAAATGCAAACCTACAGTAGATCTGACATTGTCTGACTCTAGCCTTAGTGCATCACCTCTTTTTATTACTGACATTGTTTCCAGAGCCGCTCCTTCCATGAGGCCCAGTGAGCAGCCAGTTACAACGGGCAGCAAATAGCCTCCTCGTATAACTTTAAGAGCCGAATTTCTGGTTTTTAAACCGTAAATTCAGTCAGAGAGCTCATTGCAATACTGCTGCACCCCCCCGCCTTTTACCCACCCTGATGCAGCAGCCCCAGGATCGCCCCTGATTGTTTCCAATAAAGATACCAATGCTTACAAACATATTTATAAATGTTTTTGGTGGGGACCATATTTTCTTTATCAGTCGTTGGTAAAATATTCTTAAGGCCCATAAGGCTATGACAAAGGGAAGCTAAGTGTAAAAAAACAATTCGCCACACATCACAGCGTAAAAACTGCCGTAATTTGTTTTACACATTTGCGTATAAAATAAATATAGTGTTCACATGGTGGAAAATAACACAGACCTTGATAAATTCTCCATTTATTTTACACAGCTTTTTACTATGAATTTTGTTTTACACATCATAATAAATAGGCCCCTAAATGTACATGTATATTTCACAGTCACTTTCACACTAATACTTTGGTCTAAACTACACCAAAGTTGCTCTATGTGTAAGTATATAGTTGCAATCTTTATATTTTGTGATTAGTTCATGAGTTCATGTGTTCTTTATTCACTGATTATTATATCTTTATCTTGATTGAATTTAGCATTTTATGCAAGGCACAAAAATCCATAAAGCTAAGATGGACATGTTTTTTAAATTGACTACCTTTTTTCATATATTAGCCTGTGGGATTTTCAGTAAATGTCTCAACATTCTGCTCTACTGAAAAAACTACTTTCTCTATCTGAAGGTTTGAGACTGGGCACCTGGACTAATATTAATCTTTATGCCAACAATATGGGATGTATTTTCATTACATGACTGCAACTATAATCACACTAACTACAAGCCCTCACTCATGGTGTGCCTCTCCCCAACTTCCACTAAGGTGTCCTCCATCATAGGGTCCCACTGCTTCTCCTTAAAGAGGCCTCTTGCCTCAGCTTACCAGCAGTGGCA
The DNA here is from genome assembly GCF_017654675.1 of Xenopus laevis. Lineage (NCBI taxonomy): Eukaryota > Metazoa > Chordata > Amphibia > Anura > Pipidae > Xenopus > Xenopus laevis. The sequence goes on from NC_054380.1 coordinate 40,592,247, forward strand.
TCAATAGGAAAATAATTATGGGCTTCTTTTTCTTTTATAGACTAGGAAATATCCATAAGACCCTTGGGCCTATAAGGCATAGTTTACACTATACACAAGGAAATTCCCATGGTACTCCCCTTCTTGTGTGTAGTGTGTATTGTAACTTTTTACATACCATACATTGTGAATATAACTGTGACCCATTACAACAAGGCTATACTGCCCAACCATAAATGTGAACTACTCGTATATAGCTTGAAACACTCCTGAGCAGTTATTAGATAGTTTCTATGACTTATGCTTTATACTACCCATGCAAAATCCTTTGTACTACCCCCGTGGTACTGTTTGTTCAGAAACCTTAAGTAATTTGTTAGCCAGTTGCTAAAAATCTTTTGTTCCTTTACCAATAATTTAATGGACAGCTGGGGCTTGCCAATCAGTCAGTTTCTTATTCTTCATTATTATTATTTAATACCAAAGTTGTTTATAATATATTTACCAGGTATACTTTTAAAAGGCGGAGAAATAGTTATTGTTACATATTCATCAAAAAGAACAATTTTGTTTGTTGTTAATCCAGTCGCTTAACTTGACTTTGTGGTGTTATTTAGAAGCAGTCTATTGATCCAAGATGTCAGCATCATCTGTTTGTTGGATTACCCACTGGATACATTTCAGAGGTCATGGATTTCATCTTTTTTCCCACCTTTGTTTGTTAAACAAGATGATTCAAGTGGTGAAAGAATGCTATGCTAACAACTCAAAATTCACAAGAGAAACTGTCCACAGGCATATGATGTAAGGCAGTTTCTAAAGAATCATTTATAAATGGGAGAGCAAGAACAAACTGATTCCTCAAACAACCACACAGTCTGAGCTGTAAACAGTTCACAAACACACGTGTCACACACAACCGGATCTATGGAATAGGGGTTAGTAGGGATGGGGGCATGCATCTGCCGCCTAATCCAACATGCCTCCCCACTGCAGCACTCCCGAATGCAGGTAGAGTCATATTAATGGGGTTGGCCCAAGAGACCTGCAACAATACAAATAATGTGCCTTCCACTGAAAAATGATCTCTTAAAAGCACAGTTCAGAAGGAATAATACCCATTAAACTTACCCATAGCCCTTACTGAGAGATAAAACACAAATAAGAGTGCACCCTACATTTAGACGTGTCAATTCTTCAGATGTATTTCCGTTGCTTAAAGTTGTATATCAATAACAGTGTGACTCGTCCATCGATTATACAGTTGTTGTTGGCCTACAAATCCCAGTACTCTTCAACACAATGCCAAAACCTTCAATATATTAACATAAGTTAATGCTGCATGCCACAAGCTCTAGATTTCAAGATGGTTAATGTAGTGCAGGTAGGCAGAAGTTTCATCTTGTGAGTATAAAAGTTTAGCATTTTTGGTAGCACAACCCCAATGGCAAATAAAATAAAAATGCCACACACATTGGTTATGTTTATAACAAAATATTTATTGTTTTATAACAGTTTAATAGAAATGCAATTTATAGAAAAATAAAAGCTACATAGAAAGCTCTCTCTCTCTCTCTAAATACATAAAGAGAATAGAAAAAAACGCACCACCCAGGGCCTTGTATAGTGTCAAAAACAACAAAAATGTATTCTCTCTCTTTTTTTTTTAGTGTCAAAAACAACAAAAATGTATTCTCAAAGTTTCGGCTCTAGTCCTTGAGCCGTCTTCAGGAAAATTGTGCATACAAACATTAAAATACCCAAAAGACCGCCAAAGGATCAGTGACGTGTGATAGGGGGATGTGGATTTAGTGACACGCATGATGACGTAATTAGGGATCCATCATAGCCTCTTATGTCTAGAAACACAAATTTACACAAACATACAAATGTAAATAAAAAAAAATTAAGCAACCGCCCAATCATCTGGTGCATAAAATTAATGAAAGACCTCATAGGCTAAATCACCGTGTCCATTACTCGTCCCTCCAGGGGCGGATTTACATAGTGGGCGCCCCTAGGCCCACTGCCTTTCGTCGCCCCTGTCCCCTCCCCTTTATTCGTGCAAATGTTCATCATCAATAGGACATGTAAAAAATTATTGTATCTCCAGCACATTCCCAGTGTTTTTGAACCAACGTGGGTGTGGTTGGGCAGCATGCCGCCCCCCTAAAATCCTGCCGCCCTAGGCCCGGGCCTAGGTGGCCTTTCCACAAATCCGGGCCTGCGTCCCTCTTACGGGGGAGTGAAGCTACAACGGAAACACTCCTCAATGGACGTTACTCAAGCTTCCACATACCTGAACGTATATCGCCCCCACTGCAGGTACCGAATAATGTATGAGAACAGCAGTCCTGGTGCGCATCGCTTCCATTAGTGTCAGATACAGCTCAGTGCCCTTTCAGAGTATCCAGCGCTAGCAGTCTCTGCTCTGCCCCTGGAGCCGTGACGTAATGGACACGCTCACTGGCCTACTTAGTTAACCCTTGACGGGTCTCTATATACATTGTTGCGCTCGGTGCTTGTCAAATATCCAACTACCGGTGGAGACCTGAAAGCATTGGTAGCGCTTATACTATTCACTTTTAGTTTCTGTGCTGTCTGGCCCCATCAGCTGCATGCTTGATGTGAAACATAATGCACTGGTCATGTACCATATTGGTACTGCATAGACCCGTCTGGTCACTTTCTGTCCAGTGCGAGTGGACCTAAAAACAGCGCACTCTGTCAGTGATAACCAGCTGTTTACTTATCTTTTCCTTCTCTCGACAGACACTGCTGTACATAGTCCGAACCCTGCAGGGGGCCTGTCTCCTACGGTGAGCCGAGTCCCAATCTGAAAATGGAGTGCACATGAACCTAGAAGACATCCAGAAGAAAATGGGAAATTAATATGTATATCCATGATAATTACAAGTACTACAGAAATCTTGGCTAATTGGTCATATAGTGGGGCAGGATAAGCCACCTGTAATTGTCCCATCTTAATGATACAACATTGTTAAATAATGTCCTGATATATTGTATCACACTTGAAATAGGGCCTGTGACACCCGAAACATGTCATGTGGATAGCAATAAATTGCACATTGGCAGTCATCCTGCATATTGTCCTTCTGTCCTCCTATTTGAATTTATATTGTATCAAAATTAGATTAGTCTTTCAGATCATGTATCAGAGGAATCCATCATAACGATAAGAAAAATTAACATAAATTTGAATACATTTTTGTTGTTTTTGACACTATACAAAGCCCTGGGTGGTGCGGTTTTTACTATTCTCTTATTAATATGATTATCTGAACCAGCACACAGGCATTGGAGATTTATTTGCTGAGTGTACCGGCATCAAGTTTACATATATATATATATATATATATATATATATATATATATATATATATCTATATATATATATATATATATATATATATATATATATATATATATATATATATATAACAAACAAGGGAAAGTTGTGCTCACCACTAATTTTTAAAACCATTAGGCGGGGGTGCAATGAGGGTGTGACCACAAAATACATATAGTCAACTACAAGAGGTCCTCTGCACTCAACCCATTATCAATATATTTAAGACAGAGACATTTTGTGCATACTGCTACTAAAAAATGCCTTACCCTTTAAACAACACAGGGATTGTTTGTCCATATATTGCAATATATTTAAGCTGGCCAACTACGTCAAAGTCATCCCATATCTGGCCAGTCCTACGCTTAATTTTCATCTGATTCATTAAGAATTCAATTGCTTAATTATACATTTTACAAAGGGACTAAGTTTTACCTGCAACTTTCTAGCAGCTTTCAAAGTAAAACTCCCAAACTTGGCTGCCCTTTTATTAGACACCAGTGGGATCACCTGACTATAGCTGGGAAGGGTGGGAGCTACAACATATATATATATATATAAACCAAATTGCTGTACAAAAAACGCACAACCAGGTCTTTTCAAAGGTGTCCAAAAAACCAAAATTTTATTTCGACGTTTCGGCTTCTATACTGAAGCCTTTCTCAAGAGGTGTGCACAGTGCAAGTAACAGTCAATATTTAAACACAAAATGGCGCCAAAATTCACAGTATGACATCATGACCTCATGTGGGCGTTACCCAGTGAATGAGTATAAGTAAAGTGTACTAAAAAAACGTTTCCCCTATGTGGTTGTGCTGAATAGCATCCAGCTTAACAGGAGATAGAATAGTAGCTAAAAAGAAAACATCCATTGTCCCAGTGTATTGGAGGTCTTAACAAACATCGTGCAGTCAAAGTTAAACTAAGTGAACAATGTGCGCTGTGGTACTGATCATCACTTACCCCCAGAGAGGACCAGGAGTGGCAGAAGGTTTTCGCTCAGTATCGCCTACACGGAGGGAGACGTAATACACATTGCAGCAGGGCACCCCCTCACGCAACAACGCAAACCAGCTGGCCGGCTCCTGTTATCGGTAAATGCCGATCTCCCCGTGAGTCTCTGCGTCTGGACCCGCCTCCTTGTCAGTATCGGGTAGCGCCTGTTCGTAACATCTGTGCGCACTGTCTGTGCAGGCTGCTCAACTCATTATCATAACTCAATTGTGTTAGCCATCACACGCTCAGGGATTGGAGCAAGGGTGAGAATACATCACACTCTGTTCAATCCCCCCTACGTGATCACTCTGGCAGACGGGAGTCATTGTCATAGAGTCCTTAATGCAAAGCGTTCACATGCCCTGAGACTGGGGAGAGGAGCGCGGCCATCATGCTCACTACTGGCTCTGTATGTTTAATCTCTGTCTTATGTTTACTGGGTCTACGGGGTGTCCAGCTGTTGGTTACGTCTTACCTACCTAAGGCCTGTCCATCAAATGGTGCCACTCCTTCTATGCCTTCCTGGGGTCAGAACATAACCAAGATGTACTGAAGCTCCTTTGATCAGATACTGTGAAAAAATAAAAACAAAAAACAACCTTGTAATTACAGCTTGCATATTTTGAACATTCAAAGATTATATGTAATAAAACATTTCCACATTTCTGCAAAATGTTGCAAAGAGTGTATCCATAACATTGCCATCAGCCGATACTGTTTAAAGGAAATAAAATAGCTACATTTATGAAGAGTCTGTTTAGACCATTGGTACAGACTACACGAACACATCCCACAGCCCCTTGTATATTACTATCAGTAAAAAGGGGATATTGGGAGAGTCTCATTCAATCCCCTCGGGGCCAATGTGTCCAGAGTGAAAATCCACATACTCTCTCTCTGCAAAAGCAAGAGACCTCTGTTCCCTCCTCTTTTGGGCATCGGTACATGATCTATTATCATATGCCTGAATTGCGGTACTGTGTGTCTCATTTTGAGCCAATGTCTGGGAACCGGTTGTTCCGCCTTTCCTGTGGTCAATGCGCTTCTAATTGCACTGCGGTGATTGTTCATTCTTTCCCGGTAAGTTGTAGTGGCTTTGCCCACGTAATAGAGACCACATGGGCACCAAGCCATATATACAATATGATCCGATGTGCAAGTTACTCTATGTTTGATTTTATACTTCCTTGGGTGTGTGAAGAAAGTGCCTTGTGACATACCCCCACAGGTCAAACAATTAATGCATTTGTAACAACCAGGTTTGAGGGGACGGTCCAGCCAGGTGCCTCCTTTATTTGCCCCCCCACTGAGATTTTTGACCACCAGCATGTCACTTAAGTTACGACCTCTCCTATAGGCTATCATGGGTGCCTTTTTCTCATAAAAGGGTAAATCCGCTTCCGTACTGACAACTTCCCAGCGGTCCTTCAGTGCCCTTCTGATCTGTGGGCTGGCATCTGTCCACTCTGTCAGAAAAATGGAATCCAAACCTTCCTTTGAAGTTTTCACCTTTTTCTGCAATAGGTCCTCCTGGCTGTGAAGACGGGCTCTCTCCAGCTGCTGATTAATTAGGGCCTCCGGATAACCTCTGGAAGAGAACTGATCTGCTAGGGTGGTGAGTTGTAGTTCTGCCGTCGCCCGGTCAGAATTATTTCTGATCACTCTGAGGAATTGGGAATAGAGAACCCCTCGGGACATATGTGGTGGATGGTGAGACTGTGCTTGTATGAGGCTATTCCTGTCTGTGGGTTTTTTAAAGAGAGTGGTACAAAACATGTTGTCATGTATAAATATACTCACGTCAAGGTAGTCAATCTTGTGCTTGTCATACGTCATAGTCAGCTTTATAGGAGAATCCAAGTCATTGAGGGCCTTATGGAAGTCAGTAAGCTCAATCTCAGTTCCCTGCCACAGCAATATCAAATCATCAATATAGCGTTTATAGAATGCCACCTTATTCCCACCCATAGGTAGTAGATGTTGATTCTCAAATTTTTGCATAAATAAATTAGCAAAGGAAGGGGCTACATTTGAGCCCATGGCGGTCCCAGATATTTGTAAGAAAAATGAGTCGTTAAAAGAAAAATAGTTGTGTGTCAATGCCAGATCCAACAGAGCAATCAAAAATTCTGTAGGTGGTGGCCCCTGGTGTGCACTCTGTAATACTTCCCTACATACCTCAAGGCCACTGCTGTGTGGAATGACCGTATAGAGGCTTGAGACATCCATAGTCACTAGCAGGCAATCCTCTGGGACCCTCATTTCCCTTAGTAAGGTAAGTAAATGTGTTGTGTCTTTCACGTAGGAACCCATTCTCTGTACCAGGGGCTGGAGGAAAAAGTCCAGATACTGGGCCACAGGTTGAAACAGGGAGCCTATTACCGAAATGATAGGACGCCCTGGGGGTGTGGACAGGGATTTGTGGATCTTTGGCAGAGTATAGATAAATGGAATTTTTGGATAATCTGATATCAAAAAGTTACTTGTATGAGTGTCGATCCATCCCGCAGTGAGGGCCATCTTGATCAGGGAATCCAGGCTTTTTTTGTATTCCAATGTGGGGTCTCTTCTTAAAGGGATATAAGTGTTAGTGTCTGATAGTTGTCCTTCTAACTCACTTACATAATATTGTTTGTCTAGCAAGACAATTGCTCCCCCTTTATCTGCTTGCCTGATGATCAATTCATTATCCTCCTTCAAAGTTTTTAAGGCCCCCCTCTCCTCTTTAGATAAATTTGGAAACATCTTTTTCTTTTTTTGATGAAAAAGATGTTTCCAAATTTATCTAAAGAGGAGAGGGGGGCCTTAAAAACTTTGAAGGAGGATAATGAATTGATCATCAGGCAAGCAGATAAAGGGGGAGCAATTGTCTTGCTAGACAAACAATATTATGTAAGTGAGTTAGAAGGACAACTATCAGACACTAACACTTATATCCCTTTAAGAAGAGACCCCACATTGGAATACAAAAAAAGCCTGGATTCCCTGATCAAGATGGCCCTCACTGCGGGATGGATCGACACTCATACAAGTAACTTTTTGATATCAGATTATCCAAAAATTCCATTTATCTACCATTTATCTATACTCTGCCAAAGATCCACAAATCCCTGTCCACACCCCCAGGGCGTCCTATCATTTCGGCAATAGGCTCCCTGTTTCAACCTGTGGCCCAGTATCTGGACTTTTTCCTCCAGCCCCTGGTACAGAGAATGGGTTCCTACGTGAAAGACACAACACATTTACTTACCTTACTAAGGGAAATGAGGGTCCCAGAGGATTGCCTGCTAGTGACTATGGATGTCTCAAGCCTCTATACGGTCATTCCACACAGCAGTGGCCTTGAGGTATGTAGGGAAGTATTACAGAGTGCACACCAGGGGCCACCACCTACAGAATTTTTGATTGCTCTGTTGGATCTGGCATTGACACACAACTATTTTTCTTTTAACGACTCATTTTTCTTACAAATATCTGGGACCGCCATGGGCTCAAATGTAGCCCCTTCCTTTGCTAATTTATTTATGCAAAAATTTGAGAATCAACATCTACTACCTATGGGTGGGAATAAGGTGGCATTCTATAAACGCTATATTGATGATTTGATATTGCTGTGGCAGGGAACTGAGATTGAGCTTACTGACTTCCATAAGGCCCTCAATGACTTGGATTCTCCTATAAAGCTGACTATGACGTATGACAAGCACAAGATTGACTACCTTGACGTGAGTATATTTATACATGACAACATGTTTTGTACCACTCTCTTTAAAAAACCCACAGACAGGAATAGCCTCATACAAGCACAGTCTCACCATCCACCACATATGTCCCGAGGGGTTCTCTATTCCCAATTCCTCAGAGTGATCAGAAATAATTCTGACCGGGCGACGGCAGAACTACAACTCACCACCCTAGCAGATCAGTTCTCTTCCAGAGGTTATCCGGAGGCCCTAATTAATCAGCAGCTGGAGAGAGCCCGTCTTCACAGCCAGGAGGACCTATTGCAGAAAAAGGTGAAAACTTCAAAGGAAGGTTTGGATTCCATTTTTCTGACAGAGTGGACAGATGCCAGCCCACAGATCAGAAGGGCACTGAAGGACCGCTGGGAAGTTGTCAGTACGGAAGCGGATTTACCCTTTTATGAGAAAAAGGCACCCATGATAGCCTATAGGAGAGGTCGTAACTTAAGTGACATGCTGGTGGTCAAAAATCTCAGTGGGGGGGCAAATAAAGGAGGCACCTGGCTGGACCGTCCCTCAAACCTGGTTGTTACAAATGCATTAATTGTTTGACCTGTGGGGGTATGTCACAAGGCACTTTCTTCACACACCCAAGGACGGGGGTGAAGTATAAAATCAAACATAGAGTAACTTGCACATCGGATCATATTGTATATATGGCTTGGTGCCCATGTGGTCTCTATTACGTGGGCAAAGCCACTACAACTTACCGGGAAAGAATGAACAATCACCGCAGTGCAATTAGAAGCGCATTGACCACAGGAAAGGCGGAACAACCGGTTCCCAGACATTGGCTCAAAATGAGACACACAGTACCGCAATTCAGGCATATGATAATAGATCATGTACCGATGCCCAAAGAGGAGGGAACAGAGGTCTCTTGCTTTTGCAGAGAGAGAGTATGTGGATTTTCACTCTGGACACATTGGCCCCGAGGGGATTGAATGAGACTCTCCCAATATCCCCTTTTTACTGATAGTAATATACAAGGGGCTGTGGGATGTGTTCGTGTAGTCTGTACCAATGGTCTAAACAGACTCTTCATAAATGTAGCTATTTTATTTCCTTTAAACAGTATCGGCTGATGGCAATGTTATGGATACACTCTTTGCAACATTTTGCAGAAATGTGGAAATGTTTTATTACATATAATCTTTGAATGTTCAAAATATGCAAGCTGTAATTACAAGGTTGTTTTTTGTTTTTATTTTTTCACAGTATCTGATCAAAGGAGCTTCAGTACATCTTGGTTATGTTCTGACCCCAGGAAGGCATAGAAGGAGTGGCACCATTTGATGGACAGGCCTTAGGTAGGTAAGACGTAACCAACAGCTGGACACCCCGTAGACCCAGTAAACATAAGACAGAGATTAAACATACAGAGCCAGTAGTGAGCATGATGGCCGCGCTCCTCTCCCCAGTCTCAGGGCATGTGAACGCTTTGCATTAAGGACTCTATGACAATGACTCCCGTCTGCCAGAGTGATCACGTAGGGGGGATTGAACAGAGTGTGATGTATTCTCACCCTTGCTCCAATCCCTGAGCGTGTGATGGCTAACACAATTGAGTTATGATAATGAGTTGAGCAGCCTGCACAGACAGTGCGCACAGATGTTACGAACAGGCGCTACCCGATACTGACAAGGAGGCGGGTCCAGACGCAGAGACTCACGGGGAGATCGGCATTTACCGATAACAGGAGCCGGCCAGCTGGTTTGCGTTGTTGCGTGAGGGGGTGCCCTGCTGCAATGTGTATTACGTCTCCCTCCGTGTAGGCGATACTGAGCGAAAACCTTCTGCCACTCCTGGTCCTCTCTGGGGGTAAGTGATGATCAGTACCACAGCGCACATTGTTCACTTAGTTTAACTTTGACTGCACGATGTTTGTTAAGACCTCCAATACACTGGGACAATGGATGTTTTCTTTTTAGCTACTATTCTATCTCCTGTTAAGCTGGATGCTATTCAGCACAACCACATAGGGGAAACGTTTTTTTAGTACACTTTACTTATACTCATTCACTGGGTAACGCCCACATGAGGTCATGACGTCATACTGTGAATTTTGGCGCCATTTTGTGTTTAAATATTGACTGTTACTTGCACTGTGCACACCTCTTGAGAAAGGCTTCAGTATAGAAGCCGAAACGTCGAAATAAAATTTTGGTTTTTTGGACACCTTTGAAAAGACCTGGTTGTGCGTTTTTTGTACAGCAATTTGGTTTACATAATTTTTTTGAATTCTGCACCCAGGCAGTTGTTGCTACATAACGAGTGCTCCAGTTTTGTGTACCTATATATATATATATATATATATATATATATATATATATATATATATATATATATATATATATATATATATATAAAATATGTATAAATATATATATATAAATGGTTAAAAAAATTTAAAACATATATTTTTTAACAGTTACATTTTTCAAAGACAATCCTACTTTAAAATATAAAAAAAGACATCATTTTTTAATTTTTATAACTTTTCGGGATACAGGATATGATGTCATTGACACAAGATTGAGTTCACCTGGTCTAATTCACTCGAATTTTAGTGAATTAGCAGAGTAATGATCGTTAGTCTGAGTGAAACTTCACTAGTGATGAATTCTATCAGTAGCGAATTGTCCTCTACGCCTGTGAATTAGCGATATCCCTGTGGATGGTATTTCTGACGAATTCTCGCTAGCGGCGGCCACTTTGCCCTTTACAGAATTTGCCCATAAGTCTCTACCAGTTATATTTCCAGGAACCACACTACGGCTATGGGCACAAGGGCTGAAGATTCCGCTGCTCTCAGCCTGTGTATTTTTGCAGGAGAGAAGTGGATCCTATCCGTGCCCCTACTTTATTTATCTGAGCTGCTCCCACCCGCATGTGCCCAAACTCAAGCAGAACGGAGGTTGCACTGAAGATGCATTCTTTTGCTTATTTGGACTGACCCCCACTGCTCCACTGCTTGTGAGCGTACACAGAGGATACAACTTACATCAGTGGAGCAGAGACAGGGAGCAGATATGCTTTTCTCAGCCCTCAAAAATACACAGGCTTAGAGCAGTGCGGCCTTCAGCCAATGTGCCCATGGCATAAAGGTGTCAAATAATCCTGGTACATTTCAAAGGCATAATTACTGAAAAATTTAGCAATTAGCCAGTTGGTCACTTTAATCCCAACATTGTGGACAGTTTCTAATTAGGTGCTCTTTTATTTATAAAGGTAATATTGATGTGCTTTAATATATAATAGTGTATTTTATAGATTCCAGACAAGTCTATCATATGAATGAAATGCTAAGAGGTATCTTTCCATCACTCTAAGCTTGTTGGCACACTGAATTTACAGAATATATTTTAGTGCCATGTGCCAGGAGTATTGGCTTGCCACATATGGTGCAATGATGGTTGCTAATAGACTGAAGGTTGAGAATAAAAAGATTGGAATTCATGTTTAATATGAGAGAATTAACACAATATTTGCTTAGAAGCTGAAAACGTCTTCAATATGGGGTTAGAAAAAAATCTGACATTGCACTCCCTAATAGTCGTAGGATTGGGATGAGCCAGAACTGCTATAGGACAAGGGAAATAGGGGCAAATCCACTAAATTACTATTTTCGCCTGAGAAGGCTTCATCACACTTCGTCAGCTGCAAATTCGCTACCACTATGCTAATTCACTAAAATGCAAAGAAAAAACACCAGCGTTTTTTTAAATGTGTATGACTTTTCGGCATGCAGGATGTGATGTCACTGACATAAGATTGAGGAGGATGAAGCTTCATCTTATCAGTTTGTCAGGTCTAAGCTGGCAAAGGAAACTCTGGTGAAAGAGGCAACGATTTGTTAAACTTGCATTTTAGCGAATTTGCAGAGTAATGATCGTTTACCTGATCGAAAATGCGCCTGGCGAAAGGGAGCGAAACTGCGATACGATGGGTTCTTTTGCTAGTGAATTGTTCTGTACGCCTTTTAGTAAATTGCCGATGTCCCTGTGGATGGGATTTCTGGTGAATTTTCACTAGCAACGGTCACTTTGCCCTTTAGTAAATATGATCCACAGTGAATATGAAACACTTTCATATGATTTAGACTAAGAGCAGTAGATGAATTATTGCATTTGTACACCCAGTGTACAAATGCAAAAAAAGGCCGCAATTGCCCATATTTTGCACACTGCGTGGGGCATTGTACAAATAGCTGCCAACCTCTGAATGGCACCCAGTTTATAAGCCATTTCTTCTCAAATCATTAATATCTAGATAACTATTTATCCAGGCACAATGCTTATGCAACATTATATGATATATATCCATCAGCACTCTACTTAGATAAATGCCTCCATAAAGGCAAGAAGGCCTCTTCTATTAACCAGCTATTTGTTCTCTAGCAGAGGGAGTAGGAGCCAGTTAAAAAAAATGACAAAATACAAGTGAATAATATATTATCATATGGCAGTTTGTGTGCCTGAAAATGAGAATGACTTAAAGCTAGCCAATTCACAAGGCTTTAACTCTTCTCGTGATCTCTATGGAATTTTTTTATTTCTGTCTGTAACCCTTTCACAGCTGTGACTTCAACCACACAGCTGCTTCCAGACAATGTACAGAAGGATAATTAGTTATTGCAAATTATGATTTATTTAAAGGAAACATGTTTTTTTCAAAATGCATCAGTTAATAGTGCTACTTCAGCAGACTTCTGCACTGAAATCCAATTCTCAAAAGAGCAAACAGATTTTTTTATATTTTGAAATCTGACACGGGGCTAGACATATTGTCCGTTTCCCAGCTGCCCCAGTCATGTGACTTGTGCCTGCACTTTAGAATGGAACTACTTACTGGCAGGCTGTTATTTCTCCTACTTAATGTAACTGAATCAGTCTCAGTGGGACTTGGCTTTTACTAATGAGTGTTGTTTTTAGATCTACCAGGGAGCTGTTATCTTTTGTTAGGGAGCTGCTATCTAGTTACCTTCCCATTGTTCTTTTGTTAGGCTGCTGGGGGTGGGAGGTTGTGATATCACTCCAACTTGCAGTACAGCACTAAAGAGTGACTAAAGTTTATCAGAGCACAAGTCACATGACTGGGGGCAGCTGGGAAACTGACAATATGTCTAGCCCCATGTCAGATTTCAAAATTGAATATAAAAAAATCTGTTTACTCTTTTGAAAAATGGATTTCAGTGCACACATCTGATGGAGCAGCGCTGTTAACTAACGCATTTTGAAAATAATATGTTTTCCCATGACAGTATCCCTTTTTCACCCTAGGAATGACTGTTTTACTCTAGATGAACTATAAAGACTGGCTGCAACTTGGTGCACTATTCTGTATACTGTGTAGTGACCTACAAGTACTTTAACTTCAACTGCAGCAGTCTGCATTACACCATGCAGTATAGTCAGTGCTGCATATGTAGACAGTGATGTCCATTGTCCTACTGTACATCTGTCCTGCTTGAACTTAAAGGATTCAGTCTGATATTGTAGATAAAGTTCATTATGGTGCCTGCTTAAGTACATTAGTCTTGCTTTAGTTTTTCTTATCTCATCCAAAAACTCTTTATCATTACCTTTATCATTATCATTACTTAATTTGCCAATTGTTCAAAATCCCATTGAAGTTTTTACGCTGGCTTTTAGTGTACACTGTAAATTATAGTCTGATTTAATTACATACTCTAATAGTACATTCATTATGTTTACATGAATCAGCTTTACTTATTACACCCACTATTCTAATCAATTCCATTGAAGTTCCTCAATTTCAGGGGGTTTTTTTTTTGATGGGTTAATCTCTGTGTCTTTCAGACAGACTTTCATCTTGTTATTAACTGTTACAGTTTCTGGTATATACAAACCTGTAATACTAGTTGTATAGCAGGATATAATACATCATTGTTCTAGGGTTTCTAATTTCCATAAGTAACTTAATTTATAAACAAAAATCAACAACCTTGTTTTATTTCAAAAAGGAGATTTAGGCTGTTATTCTATCTTGAAAAGGACATTTAGGGGGGGATGTAATTAAAAGTCACAGGCGTTATATAAGATGGTGTCTTTGCGAATGTTTAGCACTGCTTGCAATGTAAAATCAGTCGCTGGCGAATATTACATTGCTCGTTTTTGCTAAGCAAAGGTTTGGCGTTAACACTTGCTTTGGAGTTTAGTTAAATATTTTGTCACAATAAAGGTTTTGTAATTGCGAAATTTTATTACATCCACTGCGAACATTCCCAAAAACTATTTGGTCGCAAACTTTGCAATGAAGTCCTTGAGGTCTTTAATCAGTCTAAAAAGACACAAACATGCTCGCTAACGTTGTCAAGCACAGTTTTTTTTGCCCTAGCGAAACATATTACAACCCTTCTATAGGCTATTATCATGACAGGACTTTGAAGGAAAATAACACAATTTTATTCACAGAACAAAATACTCATTAATACATTATAGGACTCATTTATCATCACACACAGTGCCATTTATAAATACTGGACACATTTTCAGGCCCAAAATTCAACCTTGGGCACCTCAAGGCCCGCAGGGCCCTAACTCCCTGCTTCCCGTACAGGAGTATGTGTCCCCAGTGCTCCTTAGATAGCCACTGGGCAACCAATAAGATGTTTACTTTTACTGTTCTGCCTGCAGGTATAATAAATATAATACTGATTCTTTGCTAGGGGTTACTGCCCAATTGCAAATCTTGGCAGATTTCCCCACAGTCAGGGGAAGAACCCTAGGGCTACCATCACCTCCGGACCAGGCAGTAGCTTTGGGGTTCCTTAAGCGACCTGTATCAATCGACATCGCACTGGCGGCTAAAGATTAATGTATGGACATCACTTGCATGCCGAATACTGAACTGACTGACACCACTAGACTTTGAAAATTCAGGCATATGAGATAGGGTCTGTAGGTTTGTTCTTAAGTTAAATTTGTATGTAAGTTAGAACAGGTAGATTTACTTATTAAATGCAACAAGACAGATGTGTGTCTTAACATAGTATTTATTTTTGCCTTTATCTGCATATTTATTTTTACCTTTCTGTGCTTCGCAGTAGACAACACATGCCAGAGGGAATTGTTCAAGTAGTTTTTTAAAGCTAAATGCTAATTAAAGCCAAGCAAACCACCGTATGTTACTGTAATAGCCTCTGTATGTAAGCATGAGTTGTATGTATGTAACTCGAGGACTCCCTGTATTGAGCTCAATTGAAGTACAAGCTCAGTTGTGCTAATTTTGCCATATTGTCCACAACTCCGTCAGGTTGCTACTGCAACAATGCTGAAATTCTGGGAAAAAATGCTCCAGTTTGGGATATAAATAAGGCAATTGCACTCAGAATTGGAATTGGATAATTCATTTAAATCCCTGCCAATCATTTAAATAGCCAAACAGGCAAAGGCCAGACTAGTTGCATCACCTGGAAAGCAGCATTGTCTTCAAAGGGAAATCAGATTGACTGGGATATTTGCATACCTTGTTTACTCCCAAAATGTCTAGAAGCTTTCAAGGCTAATTAAAGAGCAGTGTTTGTCTGTCTTGCTTGTTCCTTTATGATGTAAGACTGCTATGCTTTTCCATGGTTATTGGTTGAGTTTTGAGTTTGGGAACTCCTCACATGTAGCCAATCTTCAATAGATCTGATTTGATCTGCCACGTTGTTTAGTTTAATATCTAGAAAGTTAATGCCACTGTTGGTTATATGTTGGCATGCATTTGAAGGCCTATTGGTGGTCTTCCATAATTCCACATGTAGGAACTAGACTCCCCTCTAAACCATTTATAGTCTTTAGGGGTGGGGTTACAAGAGAAAGCCAAATTCTAGACACCCCTGTGATTATAATTACTTATCTGATACTCCACACTGGTGCTCCTGTTAGTAGAAAATTGCACTCCTAAGTGAGAACCATGTAGATATCATCCTCCAGCTTCTTCCTTTTTTTGCACCTGGTGCCCATGCGCAGTAGAGTGAAAAGCTCAACTTTAAGGTAATTTCCAGCCTTTCATTCTACTGTGCATACGTCGGGTCGGTGCAGTTTTCTGCTAACAGGAGCAACAAGGTAAGTGATTACAATCATTGGGGCCTAACATCTGTCACCTCCAGTGATTTGGTTTGTTGTTAGCGCTTCCTAAAAAGTGTTATCTGTTTGATTTTTAAATTATGTTTGAGAAGGGGGTATAGTAAGTTTGTATAGTTTATGTGGGTTTTTGGAGAGTTGAATTTTATAAGAAGGGGTGAAATGCTTACCCCACTGGAATAGGAAATGTTTGCCTCACCTTGGTATATGGACTGATATCAATATAATGGCAAAGATGTCTCTATCATACATACAGATATATAAAACAGTGAACATAAAAAATAGAATGCCTAATTGGCTATAGAATTACAATGGTACTTAATCTGGGACCCTATCGTAAAAGGTTAATGAACACTGTTTAAACATTGAGATGCAAAAAAGGCCCTTGGGACTGACCACGGCAAAGATTTAAAGAAGCTTTTAAATGGATGAATAGATAGATAGATAGATAGATAGATAGATAGATAGATAGATGTAGGCAGAGATATTTTGATGTATAGAAGATGATGATTGATATATAGATAGATTCTATTTAGACATTTTTTTAATGTGGTTGATGTTGAGACAACTTTTTACATGTATTATTTCAGGTAGCAGTCTTGCAGATGCATATATTATCTATAATGATCATAGAACACCTGAGGCTTTCTTAGATGGTAAATCTAGACTTGCAAAATAAATTACCCCCCCCCTAAGGTTATTAGTACAGTATATCATTGATAGGCATGAACTAGATTTAAATTTATTTATATATTCACTACTTTATGTTAGATTTCCTAATTCAAATTATTTATGATTGCTAAAATGTAGGTAAATAAGGCAAAAATGGACATGAGTATAGAAGATGCTTCCTTCTGCACTGCTAGCTTTATAGCTCTAAGGAAAGTATTGAATTTTCAAAATCACAATGTGGGCTAAAGTTTTATTCCTGCTGATTAGTAGGAATAACTGTTGCGCATATGAAAAATGTAAGCTTTTATGATAATCAGTTTCTTTGAAGTTCACACTTATTTTGTTCCTATTTTACATTTGTGATAAATGCTCAAGCACATTTCTGGAAACCAAAGGCACTGTGCTCTTACAAAGCTTTAATTTTATACTTAGCACAATACCGACTATCAAGTGATGCTGGTAACTCTTTAGCTCAGAACTGAATTAATTTTATTCCAGAGCCAAAAGGACTCTGCTCCCACAGTACACAATGCTGAATCATCTAGTTTATAAAATACTCACTGAGTCTACTACATCGTTAGCAATTTGGAAGACTTTTTATGTTGTTGTTTTTTTTTAATTAAAAACTATCATACTTTACACATTCTAAAGATATTGTTAGCCACCAGTGCATCATAATGAACAAATACCCTTGCCTAGATAATTGATGCTCCGGCTTTCCAGTTTGTGCCATGAATCCAAGGAATCCGGTTCTGAACTGAACTATGAATAAATTCTTTGACAGCAATGTATTTCCTATAAATATATTATGTATTTATGGAAGGGCACTTTATACCATGTTTAAATCTACATGAGTAGGGAATAAAGAGATGGCATGTAGGCAATGCAAAAATCACTCTCCTGTTTTCTTCAAGTTAAAGGACAGCTAGGGGCTAAAGTATTTCTGTGTGTGTGTAGAACTTTAGGCGGTGTGACTTGGAAGGGTAACAAGGACAATATTATCTTCTGCAAAGAGATAGTGAATTAATCCTCCTGGATCTATTGGGTGGCTTACTTGGAATATTGAACAGGTAGAGAGGAATAAGTTGGATTGGCAGGGTCTGAAAAGTGAATGACTGTAATCAAATAGTATGACAAGATAGAGTATTCATAAAATGCAAGTTGTATAATAAGGTATATTTCAGCTGTTGGAACATTTATTAAAGTCCTTATGTATAATAGGAAGCTCTACCACTGTAAATGAGAGAAAACTAGAAGCCTGTCTGTAGAGAGAATAACTGCTACATAACCCCATATGTTTAACCCTTGCAAAAGAATCAATCTGACGCTGACTCTGCTTTAATTCTGTGCAGATGACACGATCACTGGTTGCCATTATCTTAAGCAGATCACAAAAACACTAACCCTACAAACATTTGTGCAAAAGGCCCAAAACTTTATATCTTTAAAGGATGTGGCAACAGATGTATTATCTTTTTAGGGTTTAGTTACTTGTTGCATTTGATAAAATAACTTGTTGCTGCAAAATTAATCGTTATTTAAGCCGTAGTTGGAAAAAGCTGTATTTTATAATTCTAACCACGCACCAATGTTCCTTACACAAAGAGCAGTTCTTGTTGCTAATTTTATTATTTTTCCTTTTTCTTAAAGGGGAACTAGGCAACAAGTCAACCAGACTTAATACCAACTACCTTTGTTATGTCTGTAAAAGCAAGTACAAATGAACCATCTCTTTCCATCAGGCCACAGATTGAATAGTCAGATTTTGTCTCATTTAGCTGTGCGTGGATGGCCAAATAACTTTAATACTTCCATTTCATTTATTACCTATATAAATATATCTCGACAGAGAAGTAATGATGCATGTGGCAATATGTATATACAGGTCACGTGGTCAAAACTGGATGCACCAAATCCACTATTTTGGGATTTGGCCATGAAGTTTTTGGTTAAATGCTGACCCGAATTCAAACCAGGAAACGTTAAAAAGAAATGTGTGTGCAGCGCGCTGGATAAAAAGGGCAATTTTATCAATTTAGATGAGGTTTGTCCAGGCACTAGGATTCTGCTGAATCCTAAATCGAATCCTGTGCATCCCTAGCTACAACTATTCTTTATAGAAAAAGAAGCCTCCCATAATGCTGATTTCTTTCAAACGTGGCACCGGCTTTACAATATTGTACCTTGTAGATATCCTTTCTCCCAGGTGCTGAGGCTAGAAATTCTCCATATACGGCTCTGATCCTGGATGGATAACATAGAAATTAGCATTTTTTTTTCTGCCAAAACTGATCTAATGCCTCTAATATATTTTTTCAGGGACATTGCTGAAGGGGTACAAAGATCAATTTATTTTAATTGTTGCATAATCATTTCAAAGAACCAAATTAAATAGCTCAGTAGCAAATTATCCTTGTTTTGAACTATACATAATTTACTGTTATTGGGTTAAAATTAGACACAGAGTCTAGCTGAACTCACTTATCCGGGGCTTAGCCCCAATCAGTTTCATTTTGTAATATCTGGATTATAGAAAGAATTGCAGTGTAGGTCAAAGTACCCTTGTACTGAGAAATTCAAATACATACAGTTCCACAGCAGCTGATTACCATCATCAAACCTATCATTATAAACAATAATTACAACCTCAGACTGATTCTTTTTTCTCCCAAATGTTTTTATTTAAACTTTTTTTGTCTACAGTCATAAAAATGTGTAAACTAGTTGCATAAACAAATATTTGAATGACTCATGATAATAAGGCATACAGTGTGCAATACTCCAGATACTGTATTAGAGCACACTCATAACTGATTCCAGTACAAACAAAATCTAACAAAATAACTGCCTTTGGAACAAATTCTGCATGTAGAGAGACATGATGTCTGGTGATTTTAATATAGTGAGCTGTAATAGATGTTCTTGGCAAAACGAGCTCCCCTCCATAAGATATATTAGATCTAACTGTCAATGATTATTTGACACCCAACTGCTGCATGGAAAGAGAATGAAGAGAAACAGATGTTGAGAGAGGGATAGTGAAGATAAACTTGATTATTTCAGAAATGGTACAGAATTTTTAATTGATTGTATTCAGAAAGTTTCTTACTTCAGTTTGATGAAGCTTATATTAAATTTTCGTGATGGTTCCCCTTTACATGTGTGCCCATACAGCAGTACCTATATTACTGATTGCAACAATGCTGCTTATGCTTAAAGGAACAGTAACGTCAAAAAATAAAAGTGTTTTAAAGTAATGAAAATATAATGCAGTGTTGCCCTGCACTGGTAAATATGCTGTGTTTGCTTCAGAAACACTACTATTGTTTATACAAAATAAGATGCTGTGTAGCAATGGGGGCAGCCATTCAAAGGAGAAAAGGCTCAGGTTAAACAGCAGATAGCAAATAAGCTCTGTCTGTCTAATGGTGTTATCTGTTATCCATTAGTTATCCTGTGCCATATAGCCGTTTTTCAATTTCCACCATTGCTACACAGCAGCTAGTTTATATAAACTATAGTAGTGTTTCTGAAGCAAACACACAGCTTTTACCAGTGCAGGGCAACACTACATGATATTTTCATTACTTTAAAACACTTTTTTGGTGTTACTGTTCCTTTAATGTTAGATGAGGTCAGTAAAATGCCAAGTAGCTCTCCTATGAACAAATACAAAATACACATGGCTGAGACTGTATCATAGTAATAAGCTATGTATGATGATTAACCCAATTGCCTCTCTATAGGCAATAATTTGACACACTACAGCACAGCATAGGAATGTATGGGAGATGGACAGCACAGTATCATTGTCCATGCCTTACTGGTGTGTTTATAGCACTGTAGGTTTTGAAACTGGTAAGTGGTCTGCAGACCGAGTTTTGTACTGAGAGTGATGTGCTAAAATGTTGCAGCTGTAGGTATTTCCATCTGTCCCAGATATTCCAATTGTTTTTATTTTTTAGGAACTCAGATGTCTGATCTTTTTCAGTGCCTAGGAAGTGACACAATTCTGAAGCCCAAAAGCAGGGTCATATCCCTTATCATTGATACCAGGTAAATAATCTATATTATTTCTTCAGGGATCAGGGGTGATGGGTATGGGGCTATTGAGTATTTTTTATTTAACTCGTACCATATCCTTAAACCATTGCTTATAAATGCGTGTGCTAGAATGTGGGATGGTTTATGCTGTTTCTGTACCCAAAGTAGAGAAGACATTATGTACCCTGAAGGCAATATTTCCCCCCAGAGCACCTGTATCACACTTCCCAAACTTTTTGCCACATTTGCTAACTGCACCATCTGCCCAGCTTAACACCATGGGGCACATTTACTAGGGGTCCAAGTGAATTTTCGAATTTCAACCATTTACTTCGACCATTGAATATGCCAAATTCGACTTTGATTCGAAATGAAAAACTTCGACTTCGAAAATCGAAATACTGTCTCTTTAAAAAAGTTCGACTTTGACACTTCGCCATCTTAAACCTGCCGAATTGCTGTTTAGCCTATGGGCGACATCCTATAACCTATCTTGAGTGTTTGGGCAAGTTTTGAGAAATTGAAGGATTTTTGGTAAAATCGTATTAAATCGATGCCTTTGATTCAAAGGATTTCATTGTCTGATCGGACAATTTTAAAAATCCTTCGACTTCGAATGTCGAACTACCCTATTCAATGGTCGAATTTCAAATTTTTTTGCTCTTCGAAATTCGACCCTTAGTAAATGCGCCCCCAAATGTATTCATCAAGCTGTACATGATATTCTGCACTATTGTTGTGATGGGAAACATGCAGCCATCTCATCACAGACTTGGTCTACCTGTAAAATGTGCACTTCAAAAGTGGCAGATCCCATGTGAGAAATTCTCCTTGGACTGACTGATAAGAGAAGCAGAAGAAAATAAATCAATTTGTCATCTTTTTAGAAATACACCCTCCTCTTACCAATACTGGGTAGAGGTACCCGAGTTATCAGATTCTATGTTTAACCCGTGCTTGTTGCCGTCTGAATCTCCTCTATAACAACATAAATACAGGTATGATACCTGTTATTCAGAATGCTTGGGACCTCTAGCTTTCTGGATGATGGATCTTTCTGTAATTTAGATCTTCATGCCTTAAGTCTACTAGAAAATCTTGTAAACATTAAATAAACCCATTAGACTTGTTTTGCTTCCACTAAGGATCAATTATATCTTGGTTTGGATCAAGTACAATGTACTGTTTTATTATTACAGAGAAAAGCAAAATAACTTTAAAAGGATTATTTGGATAAAATGGAGGCTATGGGAGATGGCCTTTCTGTTATTCGGAAGTTCCGAATAACGGATCCCATACCTGTACACCTGTACATCAAAAGGGATAAAATTCTAGCTCATGAAGAAGTTTCAGTTTCTTCAATCTCATCTGCTCATATTACTTGTTACTGCAGGTCCACTTTAACACCTACTTACAGAGAACTTTGTGGCTTTAGCTGAGCCTGTTACTATGAATATATGCAAATATTTCTTGGTTTAATAATACACACATACAGAAATAGATAAAAATCTTGTTATAAAAATTGAAACCAACATATCTCTAAGCCGCTAATAATAGTGGTACACAGGGTCGGACTGGGGTGCCCGGGGCCCACCGGGACTGGTGTCCAGGGCCCCCCTCTGACCCCCGCTACCTAGGCGAATCGCCGCTCGGCATAATTGCCCAGGCGGCGCATCGCGCATGCGCAAACGGAGCTAGGCACGCATGCGTAAATGGCGCTAGACGCGCATGCGTAAAAGGCGCGCATGCGCAAACGGCGCTGCGATCCGCCGAAATTTTGTTTATTTTTTTAAAAAAAAACTGTTTGGGAGAGGGGGTCTGGCTCGGCGGGGGCCCACTAGGGTCGGGGCCCACCGGGTATTTTCCCAGTATCCCGCCGGGCCAGTCCGACACTGGTGGTACATATCTGAAAACATCTTAATAATCAACACAATCAACACTGTATGCATCCCTGTTACTGGAATACACATTTGAAGCCAGATCATCTTAATCAAAAATCATATTTCTAATAATTTGGATATGCATCTTTACGGCAAAAATAAAACAATAAGCTTACCATTGATTAAAACAAAATGAAAATAGATTTTTTTCAAAAAATCTTACCCCCTTAGCTATACTTTTTTTTTTTGATGTATTTGTTTTACCAAAATCTGCCTATATTTTAATGTGAGTAAGAGACCTGTTACAAGTGTAACAAAGGGGGTAGGCAGGAAATTCTACACATATTGTAAATGGCTTTATTTCCAGCCCATGGTGACCACAGCCCTTTAGAAGTGAAGAACTGTGCCTCTGAATAAGCCCCCATAGATCACCACCTGCTTTTCTACTGACACACACTACATACTAAAGGCTGCTGTCAGTTATCTGAGCTTAGGGGTCAATTCAGAATATACAGTACAGTCATAGCATCTATTATGCAAAATGATGGGACCTGGGGGGTTTCAACACCTTCTATGTAGGTGAACCTTATTTACTGCTTGATGATTTCCAATAACTCTTAAGCTTCTCAACAGCTGCTCACTGAGCATGTGCAGTGTCACTGACACTCAAAAGGCAGCCGAACAAGATCCAATAAATTGAAGTCTTGTGGACAGTTTTGAAGACCTCTGGGCCTGTACAGTAAGTTCAGCATATAAAATACATAATTTCTAGCCATAAAAGTGCTTAGTTTTTTTTAAGTATAGCTTATTTTTAGAGGAGTTTTTATTGCTACTATCTAAATACCATGTGGGCATCACTTCACATTAAATTAAGCAGTGTCCAACTGTCCATGTATAATGTACTTTGAAAGTTGGCAGTTCTAGAACAAGTAGTTAATTCATCAGTATTGTATGCACATGTTCTGTGCTTGGGAGCAGTGCCATGTACCTGATGGAATGAACTTGAAAAGGAGAAGGACCTCTTATGTTCTCCAGTTAACTAAGGCATATGGCAATATAAAGGCTGCTGAGAAAACAATATAATACAATTTATTTGGGGCTAGTGGCACAAAGGGTGCAGCAAGGGTGTCTGAACAGATACCCCAACAATAAAGGAGGAAACAAGATGCACCGATGGAAGGTATTTGCTTTCGACCAGGGCCGGGCCAAGCCGTCCAGGCGCCTAGGCAACCTGACTGGCCATCTCACTCCCCCCACCCCAGTATGTGTGTGTGCGCGCACGTGTGATGGCATCATACCTGGGGGAACACTGTGACATAGGGGTGAGAAGCGAAGGGAAGAGTAGAGCAGGAGAGGGGAGAGTGAACATAGACTAGGGATAGGCAGAAGACCATTTACCTGCAGGTACCTGCCCAGTACCCCCCTGTTGTTGTGCATGAGGCAGGTGCCACTTCTGCTTACCCCAAGTTTAGGCCCTGATTTCAAAGGGCTGAAAGTGAACCTTTCTATGTGAAATCAGAAAGGCCACTATTCAATCAAGCATAAAATATTCTATTTCTAATGTACTGTATTTACTGCATCTTGGATTTATTTGTATATTTATTTTCTGTACCTATTTTTAAAATGAAATAACTTTTTTTCCCACCACAAGTTAAACAAGGTGTAACTCTGCTCCTCTTGCACACTCGTATCCTGAGATGAGCAACACCTAATGGTAACTAAGAGTTAATTTCTTTCACTACAGAGCAGTTCCTTAACCTTTTGTACCCATGAACCAAATAAAAATTTTCAAATCATGTAGGGACCTGTTATCCAGAATGCTCGGGATCTGGGGTTTTCGGGAATAGGGATCTTTCAGTAATTTGAATCTCCATACCATAAATCTACTAGAACATCGCTGTCCAACTTCTATGGGCCAGAATTTTTCCAATCTACATGGTGGAGGGCCGATAACGGAAGCCAATGTTAGCCACTCCCTGTTTTTAGACCACACCCACTTTAAACCACACCCATGTTACCGCAAGACCATGTACACATTAATAGCACACCAAAAAAACAAATGGTTGGTGCTCACTGCAGGGATCAGGGCTGGAACTAGGGGTAGGCAGAATAGGCGGCTGTCTAGGATGCCATCATTGAGGGGCGCACTTTTTTCAAGCGTTTATTTAATAATTTGTTTCAGTAATCATGGTCACCCAGTTGGGTGGAATCCATCTCCTTCCCCTTCTTGCCGGCAAGTAATAGCTCCTTCTGTGTGGTGCAGCGTGACGTGCGTACACGCGTCAATTACGTCACTGATGTGTTGGGTGACAGAGAGAGGCAGAGCGCTGGCGGCCTGCTTGGTGTGGCTCTCGCTGCTCTCAGCCTTGCACAGTTGGACTGAACTGAAGACATTCTTTCTATTGCTGTAAAGTGTGAAGCTTCCTGCTGGCACAGCCAGGTACAGATTTGGGGGCCATATGTTTGCTTTTGCTGCTGGGCTGGGCGCTGGCACAGGTACATAAATACTTGGGGGCAATATGATGTGATCAGATTTATTTTTGGCTGCTGCTGACACAGGTAAAGATTGGGGGCAATATGATGGATGCAGGAGGGCTGTATGATGGATGGCTGCTGAGCTTGCTTGCACAGGTACAGGGGGCAGTAATATCAATGAAAAAGTGTTGTACACTTTCTTGCTCTCTTTATTTAAAAACCATCATGGTAAGGAGGGAAATGGTAATGCAGGACATGGGGGACTGAGTGAAGCTCTTGCCTAGGACTAGGACAAGGACTACCTTGTGCCTGCCCTGGCAAGGATGTCACTCATATGTGAAAAAAGCTAAGTCATTTAAGACATAAATCCATATGCCTCCTCCTCCCCTGTGTATAATACAGTACCCCAGCATATGATTAAACACCTTAGGGCCCACTAACAATAATTTTCAAATGCTAACAAACCCCCAGAACAAATACCAAAGTATGACACACACAGGGAGCATATGGAAGGCAGAGCAGGAGACAGGAATCAGGACCAGTCTAATATGTACTTCATACAGTAACACAGTGCTGGTGCCCCATTAGCATTTTGAATAAGATGTGAACAGGTGAACAATGTGGGCAGTTTCAGTCTGGGTCTCAGGTGTGAACAGTACTGAGTTTTAGGGGAGTGAACAATAGAGGTGTCACAGGTGTGAACAATGCAGGGGATTAGTCTGAATTTGTCAGGGAACTGGGAGTTCCCTCTGGGGAGGTTGTCTGGATCTAGGAGGAAGCCCCTCAGGAGGGATCAGGATCGTGGTATCCAGGGATTAAGCAGAAGGGGTAGTAAAGTTCGGGCAACTGGTCAAAAGGCAGGCAGAATACAAACAGAGTCCAAAGTCCAGGCAGGGAGTCAACAACAAGAGATCAATCAAGAATATCCTCAGGGAAAACAGGAATAGCAACAGGGAACCCAGGAATCTACTCAGGAACAAGATCCTATTTTCGGGCGCCATCTTGGCGCCTCAGGCGTCCTTTTAAAGGGGATTTTTGGCGCCCTTGCGTCGGCGTCAGCACGTCTGCGACCGACGCGCTGCGCCTGCGTCCGTCGCGCCGTTGTGATGTCTTCGCGCCTGCGCACTTGCGCGCAGGCGTCTCTGCGCCGGCGCCGCTACCCACGTGGCGGCCATGGGCGCCGCCATTTTGGGAGCGGCGTCGGAAGAGGTAGTTGCGCCGCCCGGAGCTCCTGGTCCTGCTCCGGGCGGCGATCGTGACAGTACCCCCCCCCCCTCACGGGGGGCCTCAGGACCACCGGGACAAGGCTTCTGGGGAAACTTGGCGTGAAAATCCCTCACCAGACGAGGAGCGTGAACATCACGGTGTCCTTCCCAGGAGCATTCTTCAGGGCCAAAGCCCCTCCACTGAATGAGGTACTGAAGGGACCCTCTGGAGATCCTGGAGTCTAGGATTTTCTCCACCTCGTACTCGAGTTGACCCTCCACAGAGATGGCAGGAGGAGGAGATTGATCGCCAGAGAACCGGTTGGTGATGGCGGGTTTCACCAGAGACACGTGGAACACGTTGGGGATTCTCATCTCTGGTGGAAGCTGGAGTCTGACAGCCACAGGGTTGATTATCTCCAAGATGGGAAATGGACCCACGAATTTTGGACCCAACTTGGGAGATGGTATCTTCAACCGGATATTCCTGGAAGAGAGCCAGACATTATCACCCACCTTGTAGGGAGGAGAGGATCTTCGACGACGATCCGCGAAAGTCTTATGAACAAGAGCGCTCTTCTCTAGGTTCAACTTGGTAGCAGCCCAAATAGCAGACATATGGGCTGCGGAATCGTCAGCAGCCGGGACGTCAGATAACACAAAGTCTTGGGGAAAAGCTTGAGGATGCTGACCATACACCGACATGAACGGAGACCTTCCTGTAGAGGAATGACAAGCATTATTATGAGCGAATTCCGCCCATGGGAGGAGATCAGACCAGTCATCCTGGCAGAGGGATACGTGGTTCCTGAGGAACTGTTCCAGGGCTTGGTTGACACGTTCAGCTGCCCCATTCGTCTGCGGATGGTATGCAGATGAAAACTGAAGAACAATTCCCAAGTCTTTGCATAGTGAACAACGTGTATTTTTGAAGAAACGGATCCGCACACACAGATTGTTGCAGTCGGGGAGTATCCCCTTTTATTTGCCACCAAACATTTGAATGTTTGGTGGCAAATAAAAGGGGATACTCCCCGACTGCAACAATCTGTGTGTGCGGATCCGTTTCTTCAAAAATACACGTTGTTTGGGTGGCCCGGCCGGGTCAACGGAAGGACGCACCACTACTGCAGGATTGGTGAATTGGAGGTGTGCGGTAGGAATCTAAAATCTTTGCATAGTGAACGCCAGAATTTGGCAGTAAACTGGGTGCCTCTATCGGAGACGATCTCCACCGGGAAACCATGCAGGCGGAAGATGTACTGGATAAATAGCTGGGACAACTCCACCGCAGAGGGCAACTTCTTCAGGGGGATGAAATGGGCCATTTTGGAGAATCGATCAATGACAACCCAGATCACAGTGTTCCCACAAGAGGGAGGAAGTTCGACAATGAAGTCCATGGACAGGTGGGTCCAGGGACGGGAAGGAACCGGCAAAGGCTGTAGTAACCCACTGGGGCGAGAGTGGCTTGATTTAGATGTGGCACAAACATTACAAGCAGCAACAAAGTCCTTCACATCTTTGCGGATATCAGGCCACCAAACCAGGCGTCGTAAGAGTTCAAGAGTCTTAGCTGGGCCAGGGTGTCCGGCTTGCCTGGAGCAATGGGTCTGTTGCAGGATAGGCAGACGCAGCTCAGGAGGAACAAATGCCATTCCAATGGGTGTATCAGAAGGAGCAGAAGACTGACCAGCCAGGATTTGGTCGGCAAACTGTGGATACAGGGAGGCAATAATCTTGATTGAAGGGATGATTGGCTCTTGTCTCTCAGGAGAGCGGTCCACCGGAGTGAAGCTACGAGACAAGGCATCGGCCTTCTGATTCTTGGAGCCTGGGCGATAAGACAAGATAAAATTAAATCGAGAGAAGAAGAGAGCCCACCTTGCTTGTCTGGGGTTTAGCCTCTTGAGGGACTGGATGAACTCGAGATTCTTATGATCGGTGTAAATCTGAACAGGAATCAGAGAACCCTCCAGGAGGTGACGCCACTCTTCAAGGGCAAGTTTAACAGCCAAGAGTTCTTGGTTCCCGACATCGTAGTTCTGCTCTGCGGACGAGAACTTCTTGGAGAAATAAGCACAGGGATGCAACTTCCCATCAGCGGGGTGTCTCTGAGACAGGATGGCTCCGGCTCCGACTTCAGAAGCATCAACTTCGATGCAGAAGGGTAATTCGGGATTGGGGTGTCGGAGGACAGAAGCGGATGTGAAGGCCTCTTTCAAGGACTGAAAAGCTTCAATGGCAGATGGAGGCCACAAGCTGGGTTTACCCCCTTTCCGGATGAGGGCCAGGATAGGTGCAATGCGGGAAGAGAACCCCCGGATGAATTGCCGATAGTAGTTAGCAAATCCAATAAATCTCTGGATTGCCTTGGTACTCAGCGGGAGAGGCCACTCCTGGATGGCAGACACTTTCACGGGATCCATCTCAAATCCCTCAGGAGAGATAATGTATCCTAGGAAGGGGATCTTGGACACCTCGAAGACACACTTCTCCAACTTGGCGAAGAGAGAGTTCTTCCTCAGACGAGAGAGTACCTCCTTCACCTGGGAGCGATGGCTTTCTAGGTCTTTAGAAAAGATCAGGATGTCTTCCAGGTACACGACTACGAACCTTCCTAGGAGATCCCGGAACACATCGTTAACAAACTCCTGGAAGACGGCAGGGGCATTGCAAAGGCCGAAGGGCATAACGAGATATTCATAGTGCCCGTCACGAGTGTTGAAAGCCGTCTTCCATTCATCACCCTCACGGATGCGAATGAGGTTGTACGCCCCCCGGAGATCCAATTTAGAGAATATCTTCGCCCCCTTCAGCTGGTCGAAGAGCTCTATGATCAAGGGCAGAGGGTACCTGTTCTTTACAGTGATTTTATTCAGGCCCCGGTAGTCTATGCATGGTCGAAGGCCTCCGTCCTTCTTCTCCACGAAGAAGAACCCAGCCCCTGCAGGAGAGGTAGAAGGGCGGATAAACCCCCGCTGGAGATTTTCTTGGATGTATTCCTTCATTGCGGTAGTCTCAGCAGGAGAGAGAGGGTAAGTGCGGCCTCTGGGGGGCATGGCTCCTGGCAGGAGTTCGACAGGACAGTCGTAAGAGCGATGTGGAGGAAGGAATTCCGCAGACTTCTTACAGAACACATCGGAGAATTCTTTATAACAGGAGGGAAGAGACTTTAACTCGGTTGAGGAGATAGTTACCTTCTTGAGGGGTTTAGCAGGAAGGCAATGCTGTAGGCAGAATGGGCTCCAACGAGAAACCTGCCCTGTGGACCAGTCTATGGTGGGATTGTGCAGGCGCAGCCAGGGGAGACCCAAAACAACAGGAACAGCGGGACAAGAGATAATAAGAAACGAAAGTCTCTCTTTATGCAGGGTCCCAACCTGCACAAGTAGTTCGCCAGTGGTCATCGTGAGTACAGACTCCAGGGGTTTATCATCTATGGCGACAATCCTCATGGGAGAAGGCAACGGAAATAGGGGGATTCCCATGTACTTAGCAAAGAGAGCGTCCATGAAGTTACCCCCGGCTCCGGAATCGAGGAAAGCATTCCCGAAGACGGTCTTATCAGTCAGACGAATCTGGAAGGGAAGGAGAAACCTGTGTGAGTTTCCTTGGGTCTTCCCCAGAGACTTTTGAGTAGTGCCCCCTACATGAGTTACCATAGACATACCTCGGGGTACAAAACTCTTAGCCTTTGCCGGACAGGCATTGGCGAAGTGGGAATGTCCGCCACAATACAGACACAGGCCTGACATCCGTCTGCGGAGTCTCTCTTGTTCAGTGAGGCGAGTTCTTCCCACTTGCATGGGTTCCTCCTGGAGAGAAATGGATGCTTGAGCAGGTGGAGTGACAGGAGCCTGCAGAAGAGGCCTCATGAAGCGGGGTGCCAACATGGGTTGAAACTTCCTGACACGATCTCTCAGGGCTTGATGCTCTCTCAGAAGAGTGTCCACCTTAACAGCCAAGGCGATGAGGTCTTCAACTTGCGTGGGTAATTCACGAGAGACCAGGTCATCTTTGATGCGGAGGGAGAGACCATTATAAAATGCAGTATGGTATGCGTCGTTGTTCCAACGAGTCTCAGCAGCAAGTGTACGGAATTCAATAGCATACTCCGCTACACTGCGACTCCCTTGGCGGATTTGGAACAGACGGGAAGCAGCGGACGTCACCCGGCCGGGAGCATCGAAGACGATCCGGAATTCTTTGAGAAATGCTTCTGCGTCATCCATCAGTGGGGACTGCTTCTCCCAGTGTGGAGATGCCCACTCGAGAGCCTTCCCTGCCAGACGAGTAATCACGAACCCCACCTTGGCACGTTCAGAGTCAAATTCAGTGGGGTGTAGGGCAAATCGAATCTGGCACTGATTCACGAATCCTCGACAGGCTTGAGGATCGCCATCGTAGAGAGGCGGAGCAGGAGTATGTGCACCAGAAGTGGAGGACTGGGTAGCCTTGGCAGCAGCTGCTTGCGGGGGAGGTGCCGGCAGGGGGGTCGCTGGTGTCAACAAGGAGAGCTTTTCCAGGATCGCCTCCAGCATGTGTCCCACGTAATTCTGCCGGGCTTCATACGCCTCCATGCGGGAATGCAGGCCCCGAAAGGCCCTGCCGAAATCTGGCTGAGCTTCCTCAGTGGAATCCATGGCCCGAAAATAATGTCAGGGAACTGGGAGTTCCCTCTGGGGAGGTTGTCTGGATCTAGGAGGAAGCCCCTCAGGAGGGATCAGGATCGTGGTATCCAGGGATTAAGCAGAAGGGGTAGTAAAGTTCGGGCAACTGGTCAAAAGGCAGGCAGAATACAAACAGAGTCCAAAGTCCAGGCAGGGAGTCAACAACAAGAGATCAATCAAGAATATCCTCAGGGAAAACAGGAATAGCAACAGGGAACCCAGGAATCTACTCAGGAACAAGATCCTATTTTCGGGCGCCATTTTGGCGCCTCAGGCGTCCTTTTAAAGGGGATTTTTGGCGCCCTTGCGTCGGCGTCAGCACGTCTGCGACCGACGCGCTGCGCCTGCGTCCGTCGCGCCGTTGTGATGTCTTCGCGCCTGCGCACTTGCGCGCAGGCGTCTCTGCGCCGGCGCCGCTACCCACGTGGCGGCCATGGGCGCCGCCATTTTGGGAGCGGCGTCGGAAGAGGTAGTTGCGCCGCCCGGAGCTCCTGGTCCTGCTCCGGGCGGCGATCGTGACAGAATTAGAGGTTTAGACAATGCAGGGGCCAGTTAATCTCTGTAGTGATACATTTTAAATTTTACATATGGTAAGAAGACACAGCAGGCAGACTTTGATGTGGAGGGCCACTTGAGGGGGGGGGGGTCGCGGGCCGCCAGGACAGTTGGACAGCCCTCTACTAGAATTTAAAAATGTAATTATGAATTAAATCCAATAGGATTGTTTTGCATACAATAAGGATTAATTATATCTTAGTTGGGATAAGGTACAAGGTACTGTTTCATTACTACAGAGAAAAAGGAAATCATTTTAAGAATGTTTAATTATTTGATTATAATGGAGTCCATGGGACAACCTTTCCATAATTCAGAGCTTTCTGGATAACAAGTTTCCAGATAACAGATCGTAAACCTGTATTGCGAAATATCCCTTGTGTGAATAACATTCTTTGGGGTTGCTCAGTATGGACTGTGATTGGATGTTTCTTGACCCCCCACGTAGATTGCCAAATGACGAGAACATTGGGAGAAACATTAAAGGAGTTGGAAAAATGTTGCCCGTGAGCCACTGGTTGATGATCACTTCCTTAGCATTCCCAACAATAACATAGACTGCAAAAACTCTGAATGGAAACACAGAAGAATGTTTTTAAATTACCAATACTGGATTATTATCTCCCATGACATGGACATAGTTGACATATTTGTCTAAAAAGTTGCAACTGTCTCATTTGGCTTACTGGTGTATGGGTATACAGTAATGCACAGACAGATTACTTCAGCCTAAGTACAGTTGTAAATTGTATAATGAAGAAGTAGAATTTTTTATGAAACAGATAAAAGTTGAGTGTAGCACTGGCCAGACTGGGGATGACTTGGCCAGCTTGAATATATTTCAATATATGGACAAACAGTCCCAGGACATTTTTTATCTTTATCCACAAAATGTCTCATTGTGCTTAAATATTGATAATGGGTTGAGTGCAGAGGACTTCTTGTCTTTGTCTGTATTATTAAAGCTGCCCATAAGAGGCAAATTTGTCCGTTTTTGCAATGGTGTTGAATTAAATGTGATCATGTTTAAATTAGGTTAAAAAGTTTATCTCAAAAAGCAAAAAATCGAGTGAGATAAAGTACTCACTTGCTTTTCTACCTAGTTTTACCCAGTTCTCTGCCCATAACAGGCATTTATCAATTTTTGCAATGAAGTTGGATTAATTGTAATTATGTTTAGATTTGGTTTAAAAGTCTGTTGTAAAAGGCAAGATAAAGCCTCACTTTTTTTTTTTTACCTCGTTTTACCCAATCTTCTTAGTTGAAAATTAATAAATCAGCCCCTGAGTGTCAAATGTCTCCTCTTACACTGACGCATCAAATGTTGTTGGTCCCATTCTCTATGTGACAAAATTGGTAATGAGCAAAAAATGTTTCCATGTACAGATTCTCTGTTAACTTGCTGTTGGACAAGGCTAAATGGCACATAATCTGCAAAGTAGATGCTTTAGAATGTCTCCTCCACAGTTGTGTTTCTTTTGTTCTTAGCTAGTTGGTGCTTGAGCATATTTAAAATGGATATTTTTTTATGAAATGGAAATGGGTGTAGATAAGGGATGTTTTACTGTCCAGCCAGAACTCATTCCAAATGATGCGGGTCTCATGGGCAAAACTTCAGTTCCTTAACTTATTTGGTTTGGTAATCCTATAGGGGAAGAATAACAGGTCTACCCAAACTTCTACAATCCATTTATCTCATAGACTGGAAAGTTGTCTTCCAAAAAGGATCTTAGTACAAATAATTTGCATGCTGTTTCATAGATGTTTCTGGATGTGTCTGGAATAGCAAATCGTCCTCTCTGTCTGTTAGGGAATTGGCGATGTTCCTGCGGATAAGATTTCTGGCAAATTGTCGCAAGTGATGGCCACTCCTCCCTTAAGTGAATCTGCCCCCATGTCTCTAACCTAGTGTTTCCCAACCAGTGGGTAATGAGCAACATGTTGTCACCAGACCCTTGGATGTTGCTCCCAGTGGCCACAAAGCTGGTGCTTATTTTTTAATTCTAGGCTTGGAGGCAAGATTTGGTTGCATAACTGCAAAACAGGGCCTCCTGTAAGCTGCCAGTCCACATAGAGGCTATCATTAGCCAATCACAGCCCTTATTTGGCACCCCCTGAAACAATTTTCCTGCTTGTGTTGCTCCCCAACTGTGATGACTTACCCTGTGGTCTAGTGGGAGGAGGTCTGCAGGGATGCCTGCAGCCTCCTCAGCGGGGATGCCCACCATGCCGCCGCTCCTCTGGGCCGCAAGTAGGGGAATAGTTAGGGAGCTTCCTGATTTATCTGCGCATGCGCGCTGGCGTGTGACGCCAGCGCGCAGTGGCGCGAAACTTGAAAATATTTAAAGCCAAAACACATTACACACATTGCCCGTTACAGGATCTTGTTCCTGGTGCTTCTGTGCGTTTGAACTTCTGATTACTCTGTATTGATTCCTGTTGTGACCCCCTGCTTGGCTTCTCACTATTCTGACCTCTAGAAGTTTCGAATCCAACTCATCTGATTCTAGTGAGTGCATTCCTATCATTCCTGGTGAGTTAATTGAGGCAACTCTGGGATCAGATCTTGCCACCCTGTTATCCTCAGTCCAGTCTTCTGCCCCTGTAGAAACTTCCCCTGGGAGATTATTTGTTCCCGAGAATTTGAGAGAACAGGTGTTGGGCGAAGCCCATAATTCCAAAATGGCAGGACATCCCGGCATCACAAAAACGTTATCCCTCTTGTCTTGCAATGTATGGTGGTCTTCCTTTAAGCAGGATATTAAAAGATTTGTTGATTCTTGTCCTGTTTGCCAAAGATCAAAATCCTCCAGGAATTTGTAGCAGGGATTGCTATGGCCACTACCTATCCCTGACAGACCCTGGTCCCATCTCTCGATGGATTTTATTGACGATCTTCCTCCTTCTCAGGGGAAGACAGGTTCAGCAAGATGAGTCACTTCATTTCCCTCCCACATCTCCCTTCTGCCAAAACCTTGGCTGAGTTATTCATTTCCAATATCTTTAAGTTACATGGTTTTCCGGTCAATATTATTTCTGATAGAGGGGTACAATTTGTTTCGATGTTTTGGAGAGCATTTTGCTCTTTGGTTGGGATTGAGTTATCTTTTTCTACCGCCTACCACCCTCAAACTAATGGACAAACCGAAAGGATTAATCAGTCCCTTGAACAATTTCTAAGGTGTTATGTGTCTGACAACCAATCCTCATGGGCTGAACTATTACCTTGGGCAGAATTTGCTTACAATAATGCAACTCATTCTTCAACTGGTGAATCTCCATTTTTTATTGTTAACGGTTTACATTCCAAAGCATTTTCTTTTTCTGGTTCTTTGTACTCTGTACCCTCTGCCACGCCACCGCTCCTCTGGGCCGCAAGTAGGGGAATAG
Organism: Xenopus laevis; assembly: GCF_017654675.1. Lineage (NCBI taxonomy): Eukaryota > Metazoa > Chordata > Amphibia > Anura > Pipidae > Xenopus > Xenopus laevis. The sequence goes on from NC_054380.1 coordinate 40,627,323, forward strand.
TTAGGGCGCGTGCGCCGATTCCTGATTTATCTGTGCATGCACGCTGGCGTGTGACAGCGCGCAGTGGCACGAAATTTGAAAATATTTAAAGCCAAAACACATTCCACACCTTGCCCGTTATAGGATCTTGTTCCTGGTGCTTCTGTGTGTTTGAACTTCTGATTACTCTGTATTGATTCCTGTTGTGACCCCCTGCCTGGCTTCTGACTATTCTGACCTCTGATTCCTGACCCTTGCCTGAACACCGACTACCTCTTCTGCGTAACCCCTCTGATTGATATCCCGGTTTGACCCTTGCCTGCCTGACTACACTTATTCTCTGCCTGCCCCGACCCGGTCTGATCTGACTACTCTATATGCGTAACGCCTTATACTACCACCTTCTGCCCAAAGACTCTTGCTAAACAGTCATGCCCCTCTGCCTATCCAGAACCTCTAGCATTGCATCTCTCGTTTAAGTCCTGGTGGCATCCAAGTAGCTGAGGGCTCCTCCCGAGGCCAAAGGCGGTCACACTACAGGTGAAGCATGAGCTGAGACCAGGGTGCTTGGCATTTGTTCTGGTGTTGGGTGCCGACCGTAACACCAACTCTTTTTACATTTAAATGTGGCTCACGGGTAAAAAAGGTTGAGGAGCCCTGCTTTAACCTATATCTAATAACCTCTGGATGTGCAGCTTTCTGGTTATGAACCATCACCCCATTGCACAGCTTTTCAACTATCACTCCATATAATGGGCCAGATTTAGGTCAGTGAGAAAAAGTTATATAATGGTTCGTCACTTGAAAACACATGGACGAGATGAGAAAAATACTTTTCTCCAAATTCAGTGCCCGTTTTGTCCCGTAGATTTCAATAGAGTTTTCACGTGATAAACCTTTTTCTCACTGAACTGAATCTGGTCCAATGTGACAAACCAATGTCTAGCTTTCAAGTTACCATTTTGTATTATAAACAACAACCTGATGATTATGCTAAGAACTTGTTTAATCAAGTAACCGGCTTTTATGCTAAATAAGACCCACCACATGCACATATTTTTAATATACTTCCCGTATGATTCAAATGAAGAACCAGACAACTTAGGGTGAGGTGGGTTAAAAGGAACCAAATGGCCCTCAACTGTACAGTAAATAAAGTAATTAGTAAAACCAACTGTATGACCATGTGCCATTATATGCAATTAGCATTATCTTGAAAGAAAAGTGGTATTTAACATCACTTAAGGAATTGTTGGGCGAGGCATGCAAAGGCAGCCAGTTTGACTTTGTGAAATATTATCATTGCAAGATACTGCAAATCTTCTCATGTGTAGCCACTGTATTCCAGATAAAGTAGACGTACTCAAGAGAGGCTATTTGGTCTATTTTTTATCACTTTATGTTGAACTTCCTGAAGAAATGCCCCTTCCTAGGATCACTCCTTAATGCTTTCTAAGGTCACAAACTTATACCCAGCATCTCAACAGTCCTTCATAAGTAATACTACAGCAATATAGTCTTAATAATTTATTAGAACAATTAATATTTCTACAACTAGTCAATAACCTTGGTACCTGTAAGCAGATGTATCCAGTGATGTATGTGTCTATCAGGATTGTATAGCATGGCTAGCAATTACTGTATACTGGCACTTCAAAAGGAAACAAGCCATATAAATCAGTATAACCTTTAGAAATTTCCATTCCATCAACTTATGTTATAGCAGAGTTTAGGCATTTGACAGCTCCCTCTAATCTCTCCATATGGCATATGTAAATAACAATAAGCAATTACAGGAGGGGGCTTGATGCCTGACCAATGAAGCCAGGTGCCCAGTCAGGGTGACTGCACCTCTTTATCATATTCACTTCATACACTCAGCTTGTTACAAATTAAAATCCATGTACAGTGCTGTGATTATAATTACATGCACGCAATATGCTCATATGAATCCATCTGTGTATGCTATAACATGTTTTTTAAACCAGAGTAAGTTAAAAAAAAAAGCAGCCAATGGAGCTTAAAGTATAACTGGAAAGAGTATAAAAAAAGATCATCAACGGAGTTCTGAAAGGATAAGACGTAAAAGCATCAAACTCTAAATAAACATTTATGCACAGCTACAAACCATTTTTTTTACTTTGACACGGGATCGTTATTATCCTCAAAGACAGACAGGAGCATTCTAGTCTAATGCAACGTTTGTATTTTTTGCTGTACAATGTCTGCTGCTAAATGGTTTTAATAGCAGTGATTCATTTCTAGTTTTAGCAATTCTTATGTTTCAGAGACCAAGGCCACCAGCTGTTTGGAAGAAAAAGGCCTGAAATCTCTTCTCTCCAGAAGTAATGCAGGAAATCATCACATCCACTAACTCAGGTTAATATGATGGCACCCTCTGTTACAAGGAAAACAGAATAATACTAACTTAACATATAATTCTCCACTAGGTAATGCAAATTTCAAAAGTAAAAGTAGTAACCTCCGCTGTATGCTGGCAAATGCGCGGAGTTTGTCAGGTAAAATGGGAGACCTAGAATTAATTGCATGCTCTAAAAATTATGATATAATTGGTATCACTGAGACCTGGTGGGATGAAACATGTGACTGGATTGTGAATTTAAATGGTTACACCCTTTTTAGGAGGGACAGAGGGATTAAAAAGGGTGGAGGAGTGTGTTTGTATGTAAAGCCTGAATTAAAGCCATGCGCTAAAGAAATAACCATAGCTGGCACTGGTGAGGGTGTAGAATCCCTCTGGGTAGAGATTTTGACTGGGCAAAAGGTAACAAAAAGAATTATCATTGGTGTATGCTATAAACCACCTCGTATAAGTGTTGAGTATGAAGCCCAGCTACTCTTGCAGATACAAGCGGCTTCAAGGGTCAAGTTGTTGCTATGGGTGACTTCAATTATCCAGACATTGACTGGGGTAATGGGGTTGCTAAGACAGAAAAAGCTAGTAGGTTTGTAAATATGCTGAATGAACTTTTTATTCCAGTTCGTTCAAGAACCTACTAGGAATAACTCTCTTTTGGACCTTGTAATAACTAATAATACTGAACTAATTTCTAACATTTGTGTGGGTGAGCATTTAGGGAATAGGGATCATAACATCTCCTTTGAGATTCTGTGCAGAAGCAATTCTATAAGGGAGTAACTAAAACACTAAATTTCAGACGTTCAAACTTTGACAGTATAAAGGCATCTCTGCAACATATTAAGTGGGAATGCTTTTCACAGGATTAGACACAGAACAAAAATGGGAAGTCTTTAAAATGCTGCTTAATAAATATACTTGTCAGTTTATTCCACTTGTAAGCAAGGAACGTTGTTGCAAAGCAAAACCTTTTTGGTTCAATAGAAGCGTTGGTGTTAAGGTGGGTAAGAAAAGAAAAGCTTTTAAGGCTTTCAAGTTAGCTGGGACAGCCGAATCATTTATAAGGTACAAGGAGGCCAATAAATCATGCAAAGAAGCAATAAGGCAAGCTAAAATTGATATAGAAAAGGATATTGCAGCAAGCAGTAAAAAAAAATCCAAAATTATTTTTTAAATATGTTAATAGTAAAAAAATGAAGCAGGAAGGGGTGGGACCCTTACTATCAGAGGGGGGTCAGCTGGTTGATGAAAACAAAATAAAAGCGCAGATTCTGAACTCATATTTTTCATCTGTCTACACAAATGAGGAACCAATAAGTGAAGGTTTCTTTCTTAATAGTCCCAATTCTAGTAATACAACTAATGATGCATGGTTCACATATGATGAAATTCAAAAGAGACTAGAACATGTTAAGATTAACAAAGGTCCGGGGCCAGATGGTATTCATCCCAGGGTTCTTAGCGAGCTTAGCTCTGTGATTGCCAAACCTCTTTACTTAATTTTTCAGGATTCATTGAGATCTGGCATAGTGCCGAGAGACTGGCGAATTGCTAATGTGGTGCCTCTATTCAAAAAAGGATCCCGTTCTCAGCCTCAAAACTATAGGCCAGTTAGTCTGACGTCAGTGGTAGGAAAGCTTTTTGAAGGGTTAATAAAGGATAAGATACTGGACTTCATAGCAAATCATAATACTATGAGTTTGTGTCAGCATGGTTTTATGCGTAATAGATCTTGCCAGACTAACTTAATTTCTTTTTATGAGAAGGTAAGTAGAGACCTCGATTTTGGGATGGCAGTGGATGTGATTTACTTAGACTTTGCAAAAGCATTTGATACAGTGCCACACAAAAGGTTGCTGGTTAAATTAAGGAATGTTGGCCTGGAACGTAGTATTTGTACCTGGATAGAGAACTGGCTAAAAGATAGACTACAAAGAGTGGTGGTAAATGGAACATTTTCTAATTGGACCAGAGTTGTTAGTGGAGTACCGCAGGGCTCTGCACTAGGTCCCTTGCTTTTCAACTTGTTTATTAATGACCTGGAGATGGGCATTGAAAGTACTGTTTCTATTTTTGCAGGACAGTGAGGTTGTGGAATGCACTGCCGGGTGATGTTGTGATGGCTGATTCAGTTAATGCCTTTAAGAATGGCTTGGATGATTTTTTGGACAGACATAATATCAAAGGCTATTGTGATACTAAACTCTATAGTTAGTGTAGGTATGGGTATATAGAATTTAATTAAAAGTAGAGAGGGGTGTGTGTATGGATGCTGGGTTTTCATTTGGAGGGGTTGAATTTGTCTTTTTTCAACCCAATTTAACTATGTAACTATGTAACTATGTAACCTTACCATTTGGGTGGAAAAGCATCTCTTTAAAACCTTCTCTATTACTGCTGGTTTTGAATGTTATTTTCAATCAATTTAGGATCTGAATTATACTGAACTGAAAAAATTATTTACAGTAGAACCTGGGGGGAAATTCATGTAGTGGGCTAATGACTTTTTACATTACCAGTTTGCAAATACAAGTCCATTGATTAGAACAAATGTTTTCTAGGGCATTTTGCTTCCATTAAGGGTACACACGCAGGGTGTTTACAAATATCAGACTTTCATGTTGTTTGGATTATTTGAGTGTTATAATATATGTAAGATTCAGTCGGCTGGATTCTTCTAACTCTGTTGAAGTTAATACATGCATCTTGTTTGAAGTTATATCAGTAACTGTAACTGCGTTACTTAAAGCATCTATTCAGGTTTTCTTCAATTTAATCATTTTTATTTTATTTTTTTTAATTGCTCTACTATCCCAAACCCTGGATCAGTTTGGGATATTGCTATTTCTTGGAAGACACATAGGGGCAGATTTCTTAAAAGTCGAAGTGAAAATTCGAATTCCAGCCTATGATTAAGGGGCAGATTTACAAAATTCGAGTGAAGAATTCGAATGTAAAAAACTTCGAATTTCGAAGTATTTTTTGGGTACTTCGACCATCGAATTGGTTAAATTTGTTCGAATTCGAACGATTCGAACGATTCGAAGTAAAAATCGTTCGACCATTCGACCATTCGATAATCGAAGTACTGTCTCTTTAAAAAATACTTCGACCACCTACTTCGGTAGATAAAACCTACCAAAGTCAATGTTAGCCTATGGGGAAGGTCCCCATAGGCTTGCCTGTGATTTTTTGTTCGAAGGATTTTCCTTCGATCGTTGGATTCAAATCCTTCGAATCGTTCGATTCGAAGGATTTAATCGTTTTTGATCGATCGCAGGATTTGCGCAAAATCGTTCGACTTCGATATTCGAAGTTGAACGATTTTAGTTCCCAGTCGAATATCGAGGGTTAATTAACCCTCGATATTCGACTATTGATGAATCGGCCCCTAAGTGTTTGGAACACGAAACACGTCAGGCTGTTTGACACAATAAACATTTTCACATTTGCCTGGTGGACGTTTTGCCTTCTTGAGTGCCTGCTCCATATTGGTTCGTCTGAAAATTCGAATTTAAAAAAAAAATAATCAAATTTCATGCTAATTTTTGTGTACTTCGACTAGGGAATAGTCTAAATTCTATTCAAATTTGAAAAAAAATCAAAAATTTTAATATTGAGATTTATCATGTGCTGTCTCTTTAAAAATTCGATTTTGACCATTCTCCATCTAAAACCTGACAAATTGTCAATTGGAGGAGTTAGAAAAATCTTAGACTTTGGAAAAACTTTGAATTGAATTTGATTGAATTCACTGTTACTTCGATTCGTATGATTCAAATTCGATCAAAAATGGACCAATTCATCCAAACAAAAAAAAAACCTTAGATTTTTTTGATAAATTTCAGTCTTTTTTAATTCTAATTTTGAAGTTATGGGAGTTCAAAAAAATTCCATTACCTTGAAATTCGACCCTTGATAAATCTGCCCCATTATATATGTTGAGGTAGTTTATTTTAGAGTTATACCTAGAAACAGTGAAAAATAATGGGTGTTTGGAAGCAGCAGCCAGGAAAAGTATTATCACTATTGGCTTTCCATGGATTCTCCACCCAATGCTAAAAACTACACCACATCTTCCATGTGGATTGGCTCGAAACAACAACCAATATGGATTAAAACACAGATAAATTCTTCAGTATATGGACAGCAATTATATCTTCCCAAACAACTACATATCTGAAAATTCACATGAAATCCTAATTTGACTGAAAAAATACCAACTAGTGAGGCTGAGCATGGGCTACACTGGAGTCTCTTTCAGCATGATGGGTTTTTGCTAGGTGGAAAGAGCACGTGAGGGTGTTGTTGATCTATACTTCTACACTAGCTCAAGCTCACTAACTCACTCTCTCTAAAGAGTGCTATAATAGTGGCTATCCTGCACACCTCATTCATGGGGTCCCTGTTCCTTGACATCTCTAAAGGGGTTGTCCCTTTAGGGTCTAACACTTCTGGACAACAGAAAAGATTGCCCCCATGATCGCCCCCCCATGAATAACCAAGCAAACAGACATCTAAAATCAATTAATGCTATGGTGCCTGAATCCTAAGACTAGTTAGTACAGGTCAGGTCACACATTATTTAACATATTGTTTACTATTATCCATTGCCATATCTGCCATACTATACTGTACATCTGCTAGGAAAGGAAGCCCCCTTATAAGATATATTGGATCTAATGTCAGTGACACCCAACTGCTACATAAGGACAGAATGAAGAGAAACAAATGCTGAGAGAGGGATAGTGAACATAAACTTGGCACACACAGGGAGCATAGGGAAGGCAGAGTATGGCAAACACAGGGGGCATAGGGCAGGCAGAGTATGGCACACAGGAAGCATAGGGAAGGCAAAGGAGCATAGGGCAGGCAAAGTATGGCACACACATGGAGCATAGGACAGGCAGAGTATGGCACGCACAGATGAGATAGGGCAGCTAGAGTATGGCACACAGGGTGCATAGGGCAGGCAGAGTATGGCACACAGGGAGCATAGGGCAGGCTGACTACAGCAGGAGACAGGAAACCCTATCAGGACCACTACAGTGACACAAATCTGGTGCCTCTCGAGCAGTTTGTCTGACGTGTGAACAATGTGGGCACTTTCAGTCTGGGTTTCAGGTGTGAACAGTACAGGGTTTTGGGGATGTGAACAATGGAGGTGTTACAAGTGTGAACAATGCAGGGGGAATTACTGGTGTGAACAATGCAGGAGCCTAAAGTCTGAATTGATGTGCTTCTGCAAAGAAGCAGTGCTAAAATTAGAGTAGGTTCAGAGTAGGGCAAGCAAAGTATGGCAAACACAGGGAGCATAGGGCAGGCAGAGTATGGCACACATAGGGAGCATAGGGCAGTCAGAGTATGGCACACATAGGGAGCATAGGGGAGGCAGAATTGAGGAGACAGGGAAACCTATCAGGACTCTAAAATTGACATATTATGCTACATACAGTAACACAGTGCTGGTGCCCCTCCAGCAGTGTGCCTGAAGTGTGAACAGATGTACAGTTAATGAAAATGAGTGCTCTAGACCCCCCTCTGTCTAGTACTCTCTTATGCAGCTCCTGTCTGTGCAATCACAGATTTACAGGGTTCTCCTGTGCCTCCAGCGTTCCAACTGTAGTCCCGTTCAAATCATTCCTGAAATGCATCAGTTGTGGTTGTCTTACAGCCTATTTCAATAAACCACTGTTTGTTTTAAAACATGGAGTGCAGCCTGCTTTCTGATTGATTTGAACTAAACAGGTGAAAAATGTGGGCACTTTCATTCTGGGTCTGAGGTGTGAACAGTACAGGGCTTTATGGGTGTGAACAGAAGAGGTGTTACATGTGTGAACACTGCAGGAGCTGATGTCCGATGTTGAGGTTGAAAAATGCAGGAGACAGTTAGGGGCCGATTCATCAAGCTCGAGTGAAGGATTCGAAGTAAAAATCGTTCGCCTATTCGACCATTCGATAGTCGAAGTACTGTCTCTTTAAAAAAAAAATCGACCCCCTAGTTCGGCAGCTAAAAGCTACCGAAGTCAATGTTAGCCTATGGGGAAGGTCCCCATAGGCTTGCCTAAGTTTTTTTGATCGAAGGATATTCCTTCGATCGTTGGATTTAAATCCTTCGAAGCGTTCGATTCGAAGGATTTAATCGTTCGATCGAAGGAATAATCCTTTGATCGTATGATCGCAGAATTTGCGCTAAATCCTTCGACTTCGATATTCGAAGTCGAAGGATTTCAATTCCTAGTCGAATATCGAGGGTTAATTAACCCTCGATATTCGACCCTTGATGAATCGGCCCCTTAATCTCAGTACTTTTAAAGCTTACACAAGGTAAGAAATCACAGCAGGCATTTCTTGTGGGGGACATAAATCGGTGAGCTTTCTTACAAGAATTTTAAAAGGTATTTATGGCTTTAAAAGAAAAAGTTTTCTTGATAGAGGCTAAAATGTTCATTTTTATTGTGTTCTGGAATTATGCTATTAACACATTTTATATGTTATCCATGTATTTAATTTTACAAAAGAATATATGGTTGTTGATTTTAACATGCCTAATGTCTAAGAAAAAATTTACAGGATCATGTAAAAAAGATTTACTATGTGAAAAGCTAATAGATGCCAATAGAACCTAAAGATTTATAGAGATCGCCTTTTTGTTGGGTAACCATGGTGACCCGCCAAAAAAAAGATTAAGGCAGACTGGATTGGATATGTTGCTATGATAACAGAGATGCATTGGCAACGTAAAAGGGAGGAAGCAAGGATGAAAAGGACAACTTTGAGGAAGCTGACATCAGAGAAATGCGTTGGTGGGTGGCGCTTCGGCAGAGACACATGGAGTGCAAGGGTGGAACACAAAGAAGGAGAGAGACTCCGGCAGAACTCATTATCTCTTATAACTAATCCAATGACTTGAACTTGGCCTCTATTAAGATGCCAACTATACCAAAGATTGGGAAACCTGCTGATTTTCTGTTAAAGAGACTTAGGGGCAGATTTATCAAGGATCGAATTTCAAAGTGGAAAATACTTCGAAATCCGACCATCGAATTGAATACTATGAAATGAGAAGTCGAATTTGTAGGATTTTTTGCATCGTACGATCGTATTCCGATCGTAGCATGATCTACGATCGCACTTCAAAACGTACGATTCAAACGATTTTATAGTAAGATTGTACGATTTTCCTTCGAATACAAAAAACTTAGAAATATGCTCTGGAAGGTCCCCATAGGCTAACATAGCACTTCGGCAGGTTTAAGTTGGCGAAGTATTGAAGTCAAATTTCTTTAAAGAGACAGTACGCCGATTATCGAATGGTCAAATGGTCGAACGATTTTACTTCGAATCGAAGGTCGAAGTCAAAGTCATAGTAGCCTATTCGATGGTCGAAGTATCCAAAAATTACATTGAATTTCAAATTTTTTAACTTCGAAAATTCCCTCGATTTCACTTCGACCCTTGATAAATCTGCCCCTATATGGCACAGAAATATTAAACACCTAATAATCTATGGCTTTGCTCACACTGTTAGTGAACTTTACTCAAACAACTGGGTGATTACCCATATTGCACAAAGTTGTGCTGTTGATGTACAAGACACAGTATAAGAGACTAGAAAACCTACCCCTACATGCTGTTACAGTATTTGTCTGGTGGGATAAAATTGGATGTTTTTTTTGTTCAAGTGTTGCATATGAATCAATAGATGATATTGATTTTCTATGAGAATACCTGATTGACCTTGTTTAATAAAAATACTGCATGCTGTGTTTAGTCCCAAGAGTTGTGCTGCAGCTCTATGCAGAAGATCCTGGTCCTGTGCAGGACCAAAGAGGCAAAGCTCATGCATAATTGTATGTTCATTAATCCCCTGAGTCTTCCAAATTGCCCTAGTTAGCAATACAGCTGGAACTGTTTAATTAAAGACTGATTCAACAAGACAAAGACACCAGAGAATTCCAATGTTGTTAAGGTGTGATCATTTTCCTGTGCTAATCACTAAGGTGCGAGTTGCACCTCAGTCACAAATATGTCTCTAATGGAACACTTGTGTTTTGTTTACTAATGCTAGAGGTCTGCCAGGAGAAATTGGGAAGTGTACTTACTGTATAAGCAAGGTTTAACTGTTTCCTATAAAAATATAAAGTCTATCTGAGAATACCCTAAGTATTCGTTATAATGGTGGCATGGTACTAAAGTGACATGTGATGCAGGGCCAGAATTAATGATCTACTACTGTAGAGTAGAGGAATCTGAGACCTTAGCTTGCCCTTAAGATTTAAAGATAGTATAAGACAGAAAGTAAAAGGCACCTGACACTGCAGTGTATGATTCTATCCTGTTGTTTGATAGGAAGAAGATGGCGTGGGCTAGGATTGGATTGCTATAGGATATAATAAGAATTTAAGAAGGGTATAGGATGGCTAAGAGTAAAGGATCTGTTATGTAGAAGCCCATTATCCAGATAGCTCAGAATTACAGGACAGTTATCTCCTGCAGACTCCATTTTAAATAAATAATTCAGCATTTTTAAACACATTTCCCTTTTCTCTGTGATCCAAACTAAGATTATGGGGTTTGTGTAATGTTTAAATGATACCTATCCATGACAGGTAATAGTCAGTATACAGGGATTAATAAAATAATATAAAATGTCAATTGCACCTCCGATTCCCTAATACTGACCTAACTAAGCCAAATGGGTGATGGAGGATTAATGGTGGCCCAATAAAGTAATATAAAACTGTTCTCATATAATGTCAAGGCTCTGCTGCCAGACGCCAAAGGGTTAACATCAGAACTGCAAGTATACACCCTGTCTACAGCTGGTAGATACAGACCACGATGCTTACACCATTCGCACCTGGGAAACCATTTGATTGGGAAATAAGTATTCCAGCAATTGTGCACTAGCCCTGTTACAAGAAGGGGCACATTTACTAAGGGTCGAAGTGAATTTTCGAATTCAAATACTTTGAATTTTGAAGTAATTTTTGGGTACTTCGACCATCGAATAGGCCAAAATTCGATTTGAATTGAAAAAACTTTGAATATTCGACCATTTGAAAATCGAAGTACTGTCTCTTTAAAAAACTTCAAATTTGACACTTCGCCATCTTAAACCTGCCAAATTGCTATGTTAGCCTATGGGGACCTCCTAGAACCTATAGCCAATATTTGTTTTCAGAAGTCGAAGTTTTTTTTTTTAAATTCGTTCGATCGATCTAATTTTTTCAATTCGATGGTCGAATTTCGAAGCACTTCGACCCGCCCGAAGTGTGTTACCATCTATGGAAATCTGTGTAATCCCTTTTAATGGTAAATGCCCTGCAAAAGGTAAAAAAAACTTGGACACATAGGCGTGACATTTGAAGAGCTTCGTGTCAAACTTGTTAATGTGACATTGTGACAAGCTTCCCAAGATTCCAATGTTTTGTCTAATAAATAATTCAGTTATTCTAAAGAACCTTCCTTGTCTTGGAGTCTTGTTTAATAATAAGGTTCTGGTAAGCAAATAACCAACATCTCTTTCCTGTAGTGTAAGATGTACTGCATGAACACACTAGCAAAGTGGCGTGGCCTACTTTTCTACACAGAAGGAAAAATGGGGAGTCTGGAGGAGAATAGAGAGAGAGTGGCTAATGGGACAGTAGAAAACAGACTAGATAGTTACCTGAAGGACATCCCTCTAAGCCCTTTCAACCTTTATATTCCTATGTAACTGGCACCAGGCATTTATTTTATTCTATTATTCTGTACTATTATATCATTCTATTCTATCATTTTATTCCATCATTCTGTTGTCGTCTCTTCTTTTCTATCATTCTGTAGTATTCTATCATTTTGTTCTATTCTATCATACTATTTTATTCTATCATTCTATTCTATTCTATCATTCTATTCTATTCTATTCTTTCATTATTTTCTATTCTATCATTCTGTTCTATTCTATCATTCTATTTTAATCTATCATTCTATTCTATCATTTTATTCCATCATTCTGTTCTCGCCTCTCATTCTGTTTTATTCTATCATTCTATTCTATCATTCTATTCCATTCTTTTCTATCATTATGGGGCAAATTTACTTATGGTCGAATATCGAGGGTTAATTAACCCTCGATATTCGACTGCCGAATTGAAATCCTTTGACTTCGAATATCGAAGTCGAAGGATTTAGCGCTATTCCTGCGTTAGAACGATCGAAAGAATAATCGAACGATTCGAAGGATTTTAATCCATCAATCGAAGGATTATCCATCGATCAGAAAATTGTTAGGAAGCCTATGGGGACCTTCCCCATGGGCTAACATTGGCCTCGGTAGGTTTTAGGTGGCGAACTAGGGGGTCGAAGTTTTTTTTAAAGAGACAGTACTTCGACTATTGAATGGTCGAATAGTCGAACGATTTTTAGTTTGGATCGTTCGAATCGAAGTCGAAGGTCGAAGTTGAAGGTCGAAGTAGCCCATTCGATGGTCGAAGTACCCAAAAAAAACATTTGAAATTTGAATTGTTTTTCCTCTATTCCTTCACTCGAGCTAAGTAAATGGGCCCCTATGAAGTATTCTAAAATTCTGTTCTATTCTGTTCTATTCTGTCAAACTATTTTATTCTATCATTCTATTCTATTCTATCATTTTGTTCTATTCTATCATTCTATTTTGTTCTATCATTCTATTCTATTATTCTGTTATCATTCTTTTCTATTCTATCATTCCATTCTATTCTATCATTCTATTCTATCATTATATTCTATTCTATCATTCTGTTCTATTCTATCATTCTATTTTAATCTATCATTCTATTCTATCATTCTATTTTATTCTATCATTCTATTCTATCATTTTATTCCATCATTCTGTTCTTGTCTCTCATTCTGTTTTATTCTATCATTCTTTTCTATCATTCTATTCTATTCTTTTCTATCATTCTGTAGTATTCTATAATTCTGTTCTATTCTGTCATACTATTTTATTCTATCATTCTATTCTATCATTCTATTTTATTCTATCGTTCTATTCCATTATTCTATTTTATTCTATCATTCTATTTTATCATTCTTTTCTATTCTATCATTCTATTCTATCATTCTTTTCTATCATTCTATTCTATTCTATAATTCTGTTCTATTCTATCATTCTATTTTATTCTATCATTCTATTCTATCATTCTGTTCTATTCTATCATTTTATTTTATTCTATCATTCTGTTTTATTCTATCATTCATCTATTATGAAAGGATTTGAATCCACTATAGTTGTGGAATCAGTCAATTAATATTAGATGTTAGTATTAGGAAGTTAGATGCTTTAACGATCAAAATCATGATTAACATAAAGAATAAAGCAGTTTCTGGTTTTTAATGCCTCATTGCCCATTCCATATTTCAATAGTTTAGCTCAATTCATTTAAATGTGATGAATATTTCAAGAGCTGTAATGATGTCAAGCTGCTCTTGTATGATAGACTATGTTTTAGGGATACAGATAAGCAGAAGTCCATTATACAGAGGGATTATTTCTAATTATCTACCTCACAAGAACTAAACATGGAGTAGCTTCAGTTCCCATGTTTGCCCTTTTTAGCTCTAGAAATAACAAAAAAAAAACACTGATTAAAGTAATAGGCAAAGAGTCTGTTCAGTAGAAACCTCATTCATTGTACTCTTGTTGAACAAGGGGGTATATCCTTTAGATGCCACTGAAATAGTGTTAACTCTAGAATCCCAACCTTGACACTTGTGGGGAATAATTTTGTTAACGTTTGTAGACTGAACTATGTACAAACAATAAGGGCTCAATTACATCCGCAAGTGATTTTGAGCACAATCACCATGTTTTCCCAAAAAAAAAGCATTCCCTCTCTAGAATTCCAGTATCATTGTAGTCAAAATGGGGTGTCGTGTCTAACACAATTACGAATGATGCATCAAAATTTACACAATTACTCCTGCTCTTCACCATACATTGTACATCATTTCATTAAAAATTTTCCAAGTCTGGGTGGCGTCATTTCTAGTTTTCAGCACAAAAATGTTATGTGCGCCCGATTCTTTATATACAAGTACACTGTGCCTATTCATAGTGATGGGCGAATCTGTGCCGTTGCTGCAAAATTCCCGAAACAGCCAAAAATTTTGATGTGACCAACAATTTTTATACTCGCTACTATTAGGTCCAAATACATTAAAGTTAATGGGCATCCAAATAAATTTTATGCGCGAATAAAAATTTTATTTGCGCGCCAATTTTTTTTGACGCTGTGGATATTTCGCTGGAGACTTGTCGCCACAGATTTGCGAATTAATTAGTTTGCGGTGAAACATAGAAATTCCCCGCAAATTCATGTCTGGCGCATTTATTTGCCCATCACTACCTACGTATTGACACACAATGCTGAGGGAACCCTTGAACTACTGTCTGGTCCGGAGGTGGCATTAACTCCAGGGATCCTCTTTATCAACAGCTGCAACTGGACTCTGTTCAGAATGGGAGGCAGGAAGGTCAGAACAGCACAGAGTGCAACTGGGGACGTTGCAAAGAGTGCATTTTGGCGCAGGTATCTTTAATGAATGAGGTTTTATATAAAACTGATTACAGGAAAATTAGCATGAACACAACTGCAGTAGTAGATGTACATGACCCCCAATATCTTCATATTCTTGTAGCATATTTTCATATCTTCTTATTAAAGAAGATGAATGTGCCAATATGCCAGACTGTATTCAACTGCTTAGAGGACAAGTTAAGCCTAAGTCACCATCTATGGAAAATGCTTCTAACTTTTCTCTCTCTTCCAGGCATAACTTGTGAAGAACTTGGCTTGTGCGGTAATGTAAAAATTGCCCAAATGTATGCTATTGCACATGTATATACACAGTTGGAGAGGGATGCCTGGAAGATACAGAGATGATGATGTTAAAGTATATTTCTTTAGAGAGGTCCCAGACCAATGTAAGCGTTCATCTTTCATGCACATGATTTGGACAACTCTTTCTACACTGCAACTTATCATTTCACCAAGTAAAAGATAGCAATACATCTGAAACAATAATCAAAATACCCATTGTTTGTAAATCTACCCCAGTGACCACTGATAGATGGGGGGCCATATTGTAATAGATCAAGCAGCTCACACAGTTGTTTTGGACAGACAATCTGCATTGTTTTCATAAATGCATAGGAGCAAATGTTTCAAGTTGCAATTTTGCCTTGGTTCGTCATGCCAAAATCTAGATCATATTTCTCTTTTAATTCTTTTTCCTGCAATTATGTTTATTTGCAATTACATGTTTTATTCTTGTAATGAAGTTTAAAAAAAAATATTTGCAAGTTTTTTTTTTTTGTTTTTTTTTCTTTTTTTTTTTTTTAATTTCAATAAATTTTTATTCTTTTAAACCACATTTGTATACAGAATGCTTTTTAAACAGGATCATTTATATTTCCCATATCCATCTTACATAATAAACATAAAAACAAATCCATAGAAAATTTTAACCTGTTGCCTGAGGCTAAGAGGGAAACCCCAACAGCCCGGGACAAAACTTGGGTTCCATATATCGTCCCCCCCCTAAAAAAAAAAAAAAAAAAAAAAAGGGACCCACATGCCCAAAACCCCTAATGTAGTGTCCTGAATTAAGGCTAATACTTCGTGAAAAGTTGTGATCCTTGTATAGTGCAAACCCGTGCCATAATACTGTCAATGATTAAACCCAGTGATGTTATATATAACCTAGAGCCGATTTATTGTGAAGAACGGTGTCCCCGCTACTGAAATAGCCGAACAGTTGATCCTTTAAAGTGAACCCCCATAATCCTAGAAGGGGGAAGAAAAAAAAAAAAAAAAAAAACCCCCCAGTGATGCTCCTTATACATTGACGTGACAAATTTATTAGATGAGTGTCTGGTGACTTCGCAAACCCGATAACCTTTTATCGCCCACCTCTAAAATTTAAGATAGAGAGAGAGAAAAGGAGAGAAAAGAAAAGAAAAAAAAAAAAAAAAAAAAGGGGGGGGGATCCCCTAATTGTGTCCTTCTGTGCTAAGTATACCCTCCCCGCCCCAGGCCCCAGGCCAATCCAAAATTTAATACACATAATCAAAAACACCAAGGAGAAGAAGAAAAAAAAAAAAAAAAAAAAAACAACCAAAATAATAAGTACCTCTACTGTAAAGTGAGAATTCTTACAGTGAGAGAGGAATAGATACCTCTCCAGGCCCCTGTCTATATTCGATCCAAGGCCTCCAAACAGCAAGAAATTTCTGATGAGAATCGAGAAGAATACTGGACATTTTCTCTTGACACATAATCCAGTCTATTCTGGATTTAACTGGTTCTATTGAGATTTGTTTCTGTTTCCAAGCTCCAGCAATAGTTCTCTTAGCTGCTAACATTATGAAAGAAAATAGACTAAACTGAGACTTCGATAAAGTATCTGGTTTTTTCCCAAGTAGAGCTAGGACAGGATCTTTAGGAATGGGGGTCTCCAATACCGAATATACCATATTAAAGATTCTAATCCAGAATCTCCGGGCTAAAGGGCATTTCCACCAAATGTGGAACATTGTGCCTACTTCTCCACACCCTCTAAAGCAGCTAGAATCAGCTAAAGGGGCAAATTTGGCTATACGTGCTGGAACCAGGTACCATCTGAATAACACTTTATAATTCGTCTCTAGTAAGGAAACATTATTAGATGATCTTCTAGTCGTATTCCAGATCTGTTCCCAATCCTCATGTGGAATTTCTCTAGATAGATCCCTATGCCAGGCTAACATATAGGAAAGCATCGAGGGTTGCAAGCCCTCCAAAAATTTATTATACAAACTGGAGACTACTCGTCGTGAACTAGGAGAATAGATACACCATCTTTCAAAGAATGTTTCTCTGTTCTCTTTGTCTTTTACCTGGACCCACTGAGTTAAAACAAAGTGATAAACTTGTTGTAATCTGAACCTTTCTGTAGAAGGGATTGAAAACTTGTCTATCAATTCCTGTAAGGAAAGGGGCCCTGCTGTAGAGCATAGCTGCCCCAATGACCGAATACCTCTATCAATCCACCACTTAAATTGGGAAACCTGAAGCCCCGGAAAAAACTGGGGATTTGAGAATAGGGGGACTGCTGGCCAAGTAAAAGATAGCAATACATCTGAAACAATAATCAAAATACCCATTGTTTGTAAATCTACCCCAGTGACCACTGATAGATGGGGGGCCATATTGTAATAGATCAAGCAGCTCACACAGTTGTTTTGGACAGACAATCTGCATTGTTTTCATAAATGCATAGGAGCAAATGTTTCAAGTTGCAATTTTGCCTTGGTTCGTCATGCCAAAATCTAGATCATATTTCTCTTTTAATTCTTTTTCCTGCAATTATGTTTATTTGCAATTACATGTTTTATTCTTGTAATGAAGTTTAAAAAAAAATATTTGCAAGTTTTAGGTGGTGGGATTTTTTTTGCAACTTTAAAATTTGAAAAATTGTCCCCAAAATGTTCAGGCTCAGTGTTACATCCAGTAGTGAAGAATGTAGTCAGAGTTGTTAGTAGGAACACTCTGGAAAAGACAACTGGGCAAAAAGTACCCTTAAGTGAAGCTCAGGCTTACCATGGCAAAAATAAATGATATTTATTGAACAATATAAATGACTGCACCCTGTAATTGACATTGGCTCATTTAGTTGGGTTTGTAGAAAAAGCTGTCATACATACATATAGGGTTGTCACCTTAGCAACTCCGGGCAGAGGGTTTGGTGGTTACATCACTGGGACGGTCATTGACATCACAGGGCAGGACCGGTGACATTGGTGATGTCAGTGCACCGATTGTGCATCAATCTTGGAGAGTATTATCTGGTTTTCCTAATTTGGAAAACCAGCATGGTTGTTTTGACCTGGACAAAAGGGGGGGTTGTTGGTGCACACCTAAGGCAAATTTCAAAATAGTTAAAGCCCTGTGTAAGTAATTCAAGTAAATATGCAAGTGCATGTAATTTTAAAAACAGGGTTTTTTGTTACAAAGTTATGATCATAAAATTGATAAGCCACCATACCACATCAAGGTAAACCCCACACGGTGGTGCCTAACTTGTTTACCTCTAATCACAGTATAAAAGGTATTTTACCTCTCTGCTTAATAGCATTACTTTGTATGAAAATCTCCTGTGCCTTGGTTTCAAACTGTGAGCTAAATCCTCCCCTGCTGACTGCTGATGCAGCTTTTAAGAGGGAGAGACTGCCCAAACCAATGCCCATTTTTGAAAAAATGTGGTAGTGGGGTGTAATTAAAAACAAAGTAGAATGATATGTGCAGTTACACGCTGCTGTGTATGCGTGTATTTGTGGAGTGTGGTAGTGTGTTTGGTGGTGAATGAGGGAATGTATAGTGTGTGCATGTTAGTGCAGGAGTGTATCTAGTGAAAAGTGCAGCAAATGTAATGTATGTCTCATGTGCTAAATTAAACATTGCTGTGTATGGTTGCACCGTAGTGTGTGTGTGTGTGTTTGTGGAATAAATATAGGTGTATGTATGGTGTGGATGTATGTGAAAAGGAAAACTAAATGAGGAATGTGATGTGTGTAATGTGTGTGTCTGTGCAGGAGTGTTTGCGGATTTTAAGACAGAGTAATTTATCACAAACTAAGGCACATTTTTAAAAAGACAATAGGACCACAAAAAGTCTAAAGTGGTGGATATGAGGTGCAACAAACCACATGAAGCTTAGCCATAGCTTCTGGCTATTTAATATTAATTTTTAATTAATAATTTAATTTTGTAAAGTAGAGTCAAGGGGTACAGAAAGAAAGGGGAATGGGGGGGGGTGATAGAGAGCAGTACATACTCTTTGCCTTTATTATAGTCTCTTCATTATCACATTTTTTTTTTTGGTTTGGGCAGTATCTCTTTTAAAAGCCGCATACGCAGGGGGGAGGATCTAGTCCACAGATTGAAACCAAGCTTCAGAAGATTTTTACTCCAAGTAATGCTGTTCAGCAGAGAGGTGTATGACCTTTTATATTTTGATCACAGGTAAACAAGTTAGGCACTGCCGTATGGGGTTTACCTTGAAGTGGTATGGTGGCTTATCAACTTTATGATCATAAGTTTGTAACGAAAAACCCTGTTTTTTCTTTTTTTATATACATGCACTTGCATATTCATTGAATCATTTAGACAGGGGATTATTGTACTTAAATATGTTTTTATATGGCCTTAGGAGTGCCCACAACCCTCTTTTTTTAACCCTACATACATTTATGATTCCATAGAATCAAAGGCACCATACCAGTCAGCTTAAGATGCAGAAACCAGTTCCCCCACCCTCCCCCTAGGCTAATGAGTAATCCAACAGTTCAATCACCTTGTTTCATTGTGAAGGCATGGATTCTGGGACTTGAAGTCCCTCAGCTTTTCATAGAGGGTGGTGCACACAGTCTCAGGAAATCTCACATGTCAATATACATAAACATACCTATAGATACATAGAAGAATATAATATATAATTACCTATTACTCAGCCCCACTGCAGGGTAACGTGGCATTCATTTGGCATCCTCCATACATGAATATAGAAAATATACATTTCCTCCACTATACAAAGCTCAGGTTTTGTCCTTATGCCACAAGGTTACTCATTGTTGCACAGCGGCCATAGCGGTATATTTATCAAAGAGTGAAGTTTCAGTCCACTAGAGCGAAATTCCGCCACTCTCCATTCATTTCTATGGGATTTTTCAAAGAGTATTTGTCAATGGGTAAAAGTTATGGTTTGATAAATAAGCCTTTCAAAATCCCATAGAAATGATTGGAGAGTGGCGGAATTTCACTCTAGAGGACTGTGGCAATCGCTAACTTTACTCTTTGATAAATATACCCCGAAGTCTCAGCTTTGGGGGCGCACAATGTACAGCATTACTGTCATTTGCATGTTGCTGAGATTCAAGTCGTGACTCTTCTAGTCAGTATTACCTTCTGGCGAATGTCATCATGATTTACTTCACTGTTTCATCTCTCCTGTTGTTTAGAAATGCAGTGATTAAAGGATTTTTGCCAACATGTTTTATAGCTGAAAATACATTAGTTATTCATATGGAAACTAATGTGAAACGTAATTACATAAACAAACAATTTTTGGCACAGACAAACAATTTTTGACCTTATGTGTTTCACGTGCTGAAATCTTTGCAGGTTTGTATTCCATGTCTGGTTATGGTTGGAGCAAGGTTTGCAACATTTTTTTATATGATTGTCAATATGCTTTCCATATGGTTGTGCCCAGGGTGCTTTATAGAACTGATGAGCATGCAGGTGTGTGACACTCTATCCCATATATATGACAGATTATGATATGAGATCGTTCCACCTTCCTCTGTGACAAGATAAAAATAGTCTTTGCATATTAAAAAAAAAACAAGAATTACAAAATTAATTTCGAGAAATGTTAAGGGGCCGATTCATGAAGCTCGAGTGAAGGATTCGAATTAAAAAAACTTCGAATTTCGAAGTATTTTTTGGGTACTTCGACCATCGAATTGGTTAAATTCGATCGAATTCGATCGAATTCGAACGATTCGAACGATTCGAACTAATAATCGAAGTACTGTCTCTTTAAAAAATACTTTGACCACCTACTTCGGTAGATAAAACCTACCGAAGTCAATGTTAGCCTATGGGGAAGGTCCCCATAGGCTTGCCTGTGATTTTTTGATCGAAGGATTTTCCTTCGATCGTTGGATTAAAATCCTTCGAATCGTTCGATTCGAAGGATTTAATCGTTCGATTGAACGAAAAATCCTTCGATCGATCGATCGCAGGATTTGCGCAAAATCGTTCGACTTCGATATTCGAAGTCGACCGATTTTAGTTCCCAGTCGAATATCGAGGGTTAATTAACCCTCGATATTCGACTCTTGATGAATCGGCCCCCAAGTCTTAATTTAAAGTTTCAGAGGCATCTTAAAGGGACTGTTCCTCTGAATAAAATAGTGCTGAGTACCTTAGCACGCAGGAATGGGAACCTTTAAGGGGACTGAACCCTACAAATTAATATGGCTAAAAATGCCATATTTTATGAACTGAACTTATTGTGCCAGCCTAAAGTTTCAGCTTCTCAATAGCAGCAATGATCCAGGACTTCTAACTTGTCACAGGGGGTCATCATCTTGGAAAGTGTCTGTGACATTCACATGCTCAGTGGGCTCTGAGCAGCTGTTGAGAAGCAAAGCTTAGAGGTCATTGCAAATTATCAAGCAGAAAATGAGGTTGGCTTGATTCTACAAGGCTGATTAATTCTGATGCTACTTGCACTGGTTTCTGCACTGCCATTTAGTAATTATCTGTATTAGTTCTTAATCAACCTTATATTGTGCCATTTATATTCTAATAGGGTAACGTAACATGTTTCAGTAGCGCTAAAAACGCTGCAAAAAAAAAAAAAAGACACTCCTTTGACAGCAATACCAATGGCACATTATAATAGGGTCCAATGGTGAGTTTATGAGGTCTGAGGTTCCTGGGGCCCAAAGCCACTCATTTTTATTTTCTTTTTTACTTGAAGTCATAAAGGCATATTACCTTAATGGGCCTATTCAACCTGAAATGAGTGAAAGGAGGAGCAATATTTTAACAGTAACCAGGTCTCAAAGCAGCAGTTAGATGGAACAGATAAAAGCCTAAGGGGCAGATTTACTAAAGGGCGAAGTGGCTAACGCTAGCAATAATTTGCTAGTGTTACCGCCTGCAGGGACTTGGTTGATTTACTAATGGACGCAGGCACCAATTCGCTAGCAGTCTTGCGCTAGTAATGCACTAGCGATCATTTGCACTCTATCACCAGATGACTTTTCGCTCTGGCGAACGACGCTACTCAGCAAATTCACTAAAATGCTGATTTTACTAAGCATTACCTTTTTCGCCAGAGTTGCCTTCACCACGTCAGACCAGGCGAAGTGCATAAAAGTAGCTAGATCTTCCTCAATCTTCTGTCACTTACATTATAGTCTGTGAGCCGAAAATGCATCAAAGTCCAAAAAAATGCTGGCGCCTTTTCCTTTTTCAGCCTGATTGCCTGCAAAATACCTTTCTTGATTTTTTTTTTTGGGTAACCGGTTTTCCCCATACATTTGCAAACTTATGGAACATTAATTTTACAGTGGGCTCATGTGTAGGGCATTAGAATAACTCTATTGTCTTTATTAAGGTTCCCTGGACATGTGTTTTTAAAAGTGTAATTTGTAAGTGTATACACCAATATTTAACATAAAGACGACCATACAACTTTAAATTTCCCACACTATGCAAATTGACCGCAAGATCCCCAGCAAAGTTGCGCTAGGCAGAAATGAGTGCTAGCGCATCTTCACTATCAAATGCTCGCATTGCAGAAGTAACGCTAGCGAAAAGTCGCCAGCATTTGGCGCCTACAATGAAACTCCGCATTTTAGTGAATTAGCGTCGTCTAAGCGCATTTGTCCCTCGTGAAGTGTAGCAATGGGTCTGAAGCAGTCACAGGGGACAATTCACCCTTTAGTAAATCTGCCCCCAAGTGTTTGAAAAAGTTCCATGGAATAACTGGGATTGCATCATGGTGACTTTATTACCCTTAAGAGTTGCAAGGGAACCAGGCACTTTTGTGCAATGAGGCAAGGTGAGCACACCGCTGGCAATGTAAAGGTAAGCATGGGGGGCCACATCGCAGATCTAAAGAAGTCTAGTTTAGACCTAGATTCTTTAGCTGGAATGTAGCCAACATAAAAATGCAATAGGTTACGAATATATAACAAAATATGTTTATTATATATATATATATATATATATATATATATATATATATATATATATTTATATATATATATATAGGGGTTGTTCACCTTCAAAAACCTAATTGTTTTCAGAAATAAAGACATTTTCCAATTACTTTCTATTTTCTATGTGTGACTGTTTTTCTAATATTGAAGTGTAACGTGTCATTTTTCACCTTCTAAAGCAGCTCTGGAGGGGGGGTCGTCGACCCTGTAAACTGTATTAAATTGATACATTTAGTTGATACATTTCTTATTTTTGTCCCTGCTGAGCAGAATCCCTGAGTTTCATTACAGGCAGCTGGTGGAATTGATAAAATAGTTACTAATACTCCAGAGATGCTGCTGAGAAATGTATCAACTAAGGGGCCCATTTACTTAGCTCGAGTCAAGGAATAGAGGGTAAAAAATTTCGAATGGTTTTTTTGGCTACTTCGACCATCAAATGGGCTACTTGACCTTCGACTACGACTTCGAAACGAACCATTCGAACTAAAAATCGTTCAACTAATTAAACCTCGATATGCGACCTTAAGTAAATTTGCTCCTAAATGTTGCAAAAATAACAGTTTAGAGTCTGCACCTGAATTACTGGGCTGCCAGACTCAAACACCAGAGACACCAACATTAAAGTAAAATGGTAAATCAATAATGAAAAGTGATTGAAAAAAGTATTTATTTCTGGGGAACAATCTGAAAACAATTGAACTGAAAAAAGTGAACAACCCCGTTAACAGCAACAAATATGCACTATAAAGAAAACACAGACAATTCTAATGGGAGAAGTGAGTTAATAGAATAGGGAACTATCCCAGATGAAACAAATAAAATAGATATAATAGGAAGAATGCTGTCAAATGGCATGTTTATGTGTAGCAAAATGCTAATATTCATCTTTTCAATTTAATTGAGTAGATCCCAGTTGAACCTTTCTAGGCGCAATGAACAGAAGTTGCTAATTAGACGATTAAAAGTCTTTTCAAATTATCTATATGTGAAAAACATGACTAGCGAAGGCTCTGCATGCCTGAGAGTACACGCTTGCTACCATCTGGAGTACTTTTTTTTTATTGATGTATTGACAGGAATACAAATGTCTGCACAAGCTACAAGAGTTTTTATAAAATAACAAGATATTCATTGAGGACCAAACCTTTTTTCATTTTTGTTATATTTATCATGTTTGAGGACTCGCTGCTGTTCTAGTGTAGGTGTCTATCAGTGTTGTGTACCATTGTGTCTGTTTTGGACAGACATAATATCAAAGGCTATTGTGATACTAAACTCTATAGTTAGTATAAGTATGGGTATATAGAATTTTAATTAAAAGTAGGGAGGGGTGTGTGTATGGATGCTGGGTTTTCATTTGGTGGGGTTGAACTTGATGGACTTTGTCTTTTTTCAACCCAATTTAACTATATAACTATGTAACTATGTAACTATGTAACTATGTAATAAATTAATTTTACTAGTGAATCCAGCACAACCTCCACAACAATAATCCAACAAAAGTGCTTGGCTGCTCTTTCTATGGTCACAAACCTTTAGTGAACTTGGTTGCAAAGACTTGGAACACAAACGTGTTCTGACCTGTAGTATTTTTTCACTTTTACTGTGCACTAATACTATGTCTAGTCTTTCAGGAATTCACTTGCCTTTTAAACTATGCTTTCATACTAGATATTTAACTCAATGCAACTTTCTAACCCTGTAGATGTATATCACCTCTATTGTTCCTTTTCTACTTTGTCCAACTACTTGGTTAGGAGCAGGCTTGGGACATTTAGAGGCACATTTATCAAAGGTCGAATTTCTAATTCATGTGAGTCTTTTTAAACTCCCATAAACTCCCATGAACTCGAAATTCGCTCAATCTAAATTCATTATAAAAATCTAATTTTTTAAACTCATTGAATAGGATCGACCCAAAAACTTGAATTGAATTTGATTCAAATTTTAAAATTGTGATTCTAGTTTTTTCTCTGTAAAAAATGAAAATGTCAGGAAGGCTGCAAACAACTCCAAAATGATCCCTGGACAACTCCCATTGACTTAAACAGCAATTCAGCAGGTTTTAGGTGGCAAATAGTCGAATTTGAGTTCTAAAAGGGCCAGAGTACGATAAATATGAACATTTTGAATAACTCCCTAGTTGAATTTGACAGTTTTGACCATAAAAAACTCAAAAATTGTAATTTTGAATTTAAATTTTCAATTCAACCCTTGATAAATCTGCCCCTAAAAGTAGACATTGTGTAAAAAACAAGAATGTGCCAGTGCGTTGTATTCTTTTAAATATAGAAGGAACTTGCTAAAAAAAATCTAGTGTTTTGAGCTGATTTATTGAAAATGACTGCAAAAAACATGGCCAGCTTTTCTACTTCCTGTTGCCTCCTTTCCCAGGCTGTGCAGCAGAAATTTGCCAACCTTTCAATGAGAAGGAGGAGAGCACTCAAATGCAGATTAACTGCTTGCATGTTCTGTCTAACAGTCTGAATAAATATTAATCACAAGCAGTTAATCTGCATTTGAGTGCTCTCCTCCTTCTCCTCCTTCTCATTGAAAGGTTGAAGTATGTCTTTGCTTTTGTGACTGCAGGGCTGTGATTGGCTATCTCCCTACAACTGTGCGTTTGGCCAGGACCCTTAGGACACACCCATCCCTCATTTGAAACACAGAGAGGGGCAGCAGCAGACTATAGGGAGGACCAATAAAGCGGCCATTTTGAAAGAAAATATTTTTATAGCCCATAATAAAACCAGCACCATATAGTATTCATTATTGCCTACAAAATGTAGGGTTTTTCAAATGTACCCTATGGGGCCGATTCACTAAATTTCGAATTTCGAAGTGTTTTTTGGGCTACTTCGACCATCGAATGGGCTACTTCGACGTTCGACTACGACTTCGACTTTGAATCGAAGGATTCGAACTAAAAATCGTTCGACTATTCGACCATTCGATAGTCGAAGTACTGTCTCTTTAAGAAAAAACTTTGACCCCCTAGTTCGCCATCTAAAAGCTACCGAACTCAATGTTAGCCTATGGGGAAGGTCCCCATAGGCTTTCCTAAGTTTTTTTGATCGAAGGATATTCCTTCGATCGTTGGATTTAAATCCCTGTGGCGGGAAAACTTAAGCTCTACCATCATCAAGCGTCAGATGGAGTGAAAAACTTTTAGGAGCCGATAAGAATTGCAATTGAATTCTTAATGAATCAGATGAAAATTAAGCGTAGGACTGGCCAGATATGGGATGACTTTGACGTAGTTGGCCAGCTTAAATATATTGCAATATATGGACAAACAATCCCTGTTTTGTTTAAAGGGTAAGGCATTTTTCAGTAGCAGTATGCACAAAATGTCTCTGTCTTAAATATATTGATAATATATTGATAATGGGTTGAGTGCAGAGGACTCTTGTATTTGTCTATATGTATTTTGTGGTCACAGCCTCATTGCACCCCCGCCTAATGGTTTTAAAAATTAGTGGTGAGCAGAACTTTCCCTTGTTTGTTATAGTTATACAGGAGCAGTGACCAGCTCCATGTTGTAGCTCCCACCCTTCCCAGCTATAGTCAGGTGATCCCACTGGTGTCTAATAAAAGGGCAGCCAAGTTTGGGAGTTTTACTTTGAAAGCAGGTAGTAAATTGCAGGTAAAACTTAGTCCCTTTGTAAAATGTATAATTAAGCAATTGAATTCTTAATGAATCAGATGAAAACTGAGCGTAGGACTGGCCAGATATGGGATGACTTTGACGTAGTTGGCCAGCTTAAATATATTGCAATATATGGACAAACAATCTCTGTTTTGTTTAAAGGGTAAGGCATTTTTCAGTAGCAATATGCACAAAATGTCTCTGTCTTAAATATATTGATAATGGGTTGAGTGCAGAGGACCTCTTGTATATATATATATATATATATATATATATATATATATACATATATATATATATATATATACATATATATATATATATATATATACATATATATATATATATATATATACATATATATATATATATATATATATATATATATATATATATATATATATATATATATATATATATATATATATATATATATATTAACTTGTATTCAGCGCGTGCACTCTTACCGGACTGTAGTCAATGCGGGTGCGTTTGGTCAACTTTGTTGTACATATCAGTAAATGGAGTGCGAGTCCATTTACTGATATATATATATATATATATATATATATATATATATATATATATATATATATATATATATATATATATATATATATATATATACACATTATGTAGAATAATAATAATTTGCTTATATGTACTCTAATGTGACTGTAAATGTGACTAAAGCAATTTCTATCTGCCAAGCAGTCATATGAATTGCAAATAAAGCTGTCTAAGCAATAAATATCTAGTTGCAAGATGGCCTTAAACAGTAGATCTGCCTTAGCCAATATACCAGATTTCTTAGAAGTCTCTGTTATCTGTACCATATATTAAGGTTCTGGTTCTTGGACTGCACATTAGTTGCTTTGCAATGGCTCCCATTACACATTTATACAGGGGCGTTTCTGCCATGAGGCAAGGTGAGTCCCTTGCCTCAGGCGGCATCTCCCTAGAAGTTACGAGGGGCGGCAAAAAGCCGCTCCTTGTAACTTTAAGAGCCGAATTTCCGGTTTTTAAACCGGAAATTCGGCTTTTCTAGCGCAGAGAGCGCAATTTCGCTCACTGTGCTAGCGATGTGTCCCCCCATTTTAAACGCGGGCATCCGTTTTTTCGGAAAAAAACATTTTTGACGCCGGCGAATTTTTGCCGTGAATTTTCGCCGGAGTTTCGCGAATTTATTTGCTGCCCGCGAATCGCGCAAATTCGCCTGCCGAATAAATTCGCCCATCACTATACATATGCGAAAATACCTGTTTTCTTTTTTCTTTGTCTCTGTATTTATTGTATGAGTAATGCTTAAAATCCATTTAGTTGCATTTACATGGAATGGAACTCATACTATATGCTATGCAATGTATAGGCATGAGATCCGTTATCTGGAAACCAGAAGGTCGGATGTATGGAAAGACTCCATTTTACCCAAATAATCCAAATATTTAAAAATGATTTCCTTTTTCTCTGTAATAATAATACCTTTTACTTGATCCAGACTAAGATATAATTAATCCTTATTGGAAGCAGAACCAGCCTATTGTGTTTATTTACATGATTTCCTAGTAGACTTAAGATCGTAAGAGCCAAATTACAGAAACATCCATTATAAAGATCCAGTATAAACATTTCCATGAGAGAAATCACTTCTCTTCATTCTGCTGTTGCTGAAATAAAATTCCAAAATCATTTTACATACAAATTGCTAGCAGTTGTACAACATAATTAGCACTTGCAATAGAAATATTAGAGTTAAAAGACAGTAACAAATAATAAAGAAGAAGTAATTAAAGAGCAGTTTGTATTAAAAATTACTATCTTCTCAAAGCGAAGACACAAATGATATAGAAACATCGGTGCTGGTGGGAAAAATACTATGCAATTTTCTCAAAGTGTCACTTTATTCTTTTAAAGACCCATATGCTACACTGTATCAGTACTTGCGGAGTAAGTACTGATACAGTACAATAGAGTACAATAAACACTGTGTGAGCAACAAAGTATATTCAGCATAAGCCCTATTCATTGCACTGATGTTGCACCGAGTGTATACTGCCTCTAAGGTTTCTAGCTTGTAAGCCACAAAGTAGGGTACATATTGACTAGGCTTATATCTTTTTTGATTAGGTCAATTTGTATATAACACACGTGTAGAGACCCTGAGATTTGGGTTAAATTACTCAGGCAGTTCCCCTTTAGTATTTGGACACCTCAGGGTCCTTTAGTTAACTCAGGCAGCTATGTCACTTGCTGAGTCCAAATTAGTTCACGGAGATTGTCGACTAGATGGCACTGTTTGTCAGTTTAAAGGGGTTTAGCACCATGCGGTCTGGGTCTGTCCTGGGACTTTGCCTCACTGAGAGGTACTACAGGTCCAGGTCTGCCGGTGAAGTTAGTTAAGTGTGAGTTAGTGATCGTGAATACAGTAATAGTCACTCTAGGAGTGAGAGTCAGCACAGGGTAGCTAGTGAGCAGATGTGGCTCCAACGAGGAGAAATAGTGGGGTTAGGACCTCGTGGTATTTGAACCACTAGAGCAGGGACTACAGTGGGTGAGTTGAGGACCAGATAGGGTACCAAGACCCAAGACCCCAGGCTGAATACAATGGGTGAGGTGAGTACCAAGTCTGGTACCAAGATACAAGACCCCAGGCTGAGACACCCATGCCTCAGTGCTTCACCAGAGGGATAGTGCCCAGTGAGAGTGGTAACTATTCCCCAAGTCTATTGTTGCTGTGACTTTGATAAATATTGAATATTAGCCCGTCTGCTGTACCTTGTACCCCCTGGAGGGAATATTGCTGTTTGAAGCTATTCTATGATTGCTGTGAACATCAAAGTGCTTGTGAACTACTACCTTTCCACTGTTCTCTGTAAATAAACCAGTTATAGTTTACTGCAAAGAAAATGTCTGGCTGAATATCCTGCTGCATTTATCCACACCAGGTACCGGGAGTTGCAGGGAGTTGCATGGGTACACTGGGGGTCTGGGCACACTACAAGCAACACATCGCCTTAATACACAGCAAAAGTACACTCAAGGGTGTGCTACATATGAATATATGCAAAGAAGAACCAATGCCTACAAATGAATATGACTAGAAATGATGGATATCACTGAGCTGTAATAACAGAAAGTGTCAGCTACCTTATAAGTTTAATGATTTATGTCTCCACAACACTCCCTTTCTTCTAATCTCAGACTGGGCTGGCGGGACACCAGGAAAAAAACTTGGTTGGGTCTGGCCTTCGTCGTCCCAGACCCGCTCTCTCTTGCCCTCCCCTCCTGATCACGGCTGCATTGGAGTTTGGAGTTATGTGTGGTGAAGTGATGAATAGAAAATGAGACTTGTTTGCATAAAAACTGATGCTACAGGGCTGATATATATGATATTCTAATATATAATATTATTCTGATATATTATTCTGATATATAATATATTCTGATGCCGAAGGCACTACATCTGTAGGTCTAGCTACACTCTGTACCTTCTACCTGATAAATAGTCTGGTGTGGAACACATGAGTGTGTCAGTGGGTACAAGGCAACCCTGTCCTTATACACATAGGGCAGATCATTAATTACAGGGCCCATTGCAGCCCACCAATGCTCCTGAACTAATGTCAATAAATAATGCCCAAATCAGGGTACATGTAGGGGGCAGATGAAATAGCCCAAATTCCATGCAAAACCCATAAATCTTTTTTACTGTAAGTGGCAAAATTCTTGCTTTAACATCTTTGTGATCTCTTTCTTATAAACATAATATATGCCAAAGCCCTTAAGAGTTTCTGAACTTTATTTGAAATCCAAGATTTGGACCCAAAATCTTATATACAATTAAAGGGCAAGTCAACCCCAAAATAAGAATTTACCAAATAAAACAAAACATAATTCTTAGCAACTTTCTAATATTATGAAAACATTGAGTGATTTAAACTTAATTGTAAAAACAATTGCTACTGAAAGTAGCATTTGTCTAAAGGTCCCCATACAATGGCCGACATAAGGTGCAGACAGATTAAGTTGGCAGCTTATTGGACAATGTATGGGGCCCTCCAACGCTTCCCCTACAGATATGTGGCCAAAAGTCGAAATATCATGTTGGATCAAGCAGGGCCAGAACTAGGGGTAGGCAGAAGAGGCAGGTAACTAGGGTGCAAAAGCTTGGAGGGTGCAAGGCACATACTTTCCCTGTTGCCTACCCAGTGGCGTAACTACTAGGGGTGTGATCGGACCCGGGCCGAGGGAATATTGGGGAGAAATCCGTTCGTTTGGCGAGTATCTCTGTATGTATGGCCACCTTAACTCCTGGTTGTTACTTTTTAAACAATGTTGCAAAAGTCTTAGTTCCCCAGCAAAGACAGGTATGTTAATCAGCTGCCTTGTCTTACATTGTATCAACAGTCTGAGCCATCAGGAAGCAGAGAATAGAAAGGGACAGACACTGCTTTCAATAGCAATACATATACAAATAACTTAAAAACCATAGACAATTTGTAATGAATTTATATTGCAAAGTTGCTTACAATTATGTTTTCTTTTAGTAGGTAAATATTTATTTATTTATAATTATTATATATTCAAAAATCCCTGCCGTAAGGGGTTACTTCTAATATATATTTATATATATATATATATATATATATATATATATATATATATATATATATATATATATATATATATATATATATATATATATATATATATATATATATATATATATATATGAATCCCCAATCCGGTGCACTCTCAACCCAATGGCAACAGCCTGGGTGCAGGTCAAAAAAACATGTAATCGATACAAAAAGCCGCACTCCGAGGTCTTATTTAGTGAAAAAATAGAAAATTTTTATTCAACGTTTCGGCAACAACACAAGTGCCGTCTTCACCTTCCTGAAGACGGCACGTGTGCTGTTGCTGAAACGTTGAATAAAAAAGGTTTCTATTGTTTCACTAAATAAGACCTAGGAGTGTGGCTTTTTGTATCGATTATATATATATATATATATATATATATATATATATATATATATATATATATATATATATATATATATATATATAGTGAATAAAGTACCCCCTCTTGTGAAATATAAGAATATTATAAGTTACTGAGGAGTTTCATGACCATATAAAAACACGAGGCCAAAGGCCAAGTGTTTTTATACAGGTCATGGAACTCCGAGGTAACTTCTATTATTCTCATATTTTACAACTGGGGGTACTTTATTTATTACAAAACATTATAATCCATGCATGAAGCTAATATTATCCATCTGTACACTGTGCTCTATTTGGACCTTATGCTACATGCAGAAGACATATAGATATATATATCCCATTATCCCAATATCTCCAAATGTCACCCACCAACTCGGCAACATGCAAATATTGTGCAGCTTTAATGGGCACCTGAAATCTTTGGGTGGGGAATGGGCATATTGTTATGGTATTTTTTGCAGAATAAAAAAAAGTAAGAATGACAATGCCACTGCCCCGGCAGTATAAGGGTGGGCAGCGGCATTGAATCTGAATGGAAAGGGTCTATAAAAGCTCACTGAAGCTTGCTACAAAGATAAATGTGCTTTTGTGCTTCAGCCACTTCCACTGGAAAATTTCTACTTTTACAAAACTCCTAAATATTTTTTTAAAAAAACCAAATACAACAGCGATAATTTCTTTGTCTCAAAATAGAACCAACTTCTTAAAGAATTAATGCATGTTTATAAAATGGCCTTCATCTCTGTGATAACTGCGTGACAGGTAAACTAGGTATAGTAGCGTTGCCATAGAAACTAAGGCTTGAGAGAGCAAATATAGTACAGAAATATAATTAGGTAATACAATCTTTATATTGTGAACCAGTTTTGAAATTCATGCAGACCTTGGAAATTGTACAGCCATAACAATATGCCAACTCTAGTTAACTATTCTAGATAGTGACTAGGTTTAGTAAATTAATTTGTGCAGGCAGTTACTATAACGTGTGTTACAGAGATTGCACACATTAAGCTAGTGAATAGTTACTGGGGCTAATTCATGCAGAAACCTCAGTGACCTCTGCTAATTCAAGGATATGTCTGTCTGTGGTTTAATAAGCGAACACAGAGACTGTTGCTCCCTGCAAGACATGCAGCCAGTCCAGCATGCATCTCTGTATTATGGGGCACAAGGAGGCAGCAGTGGTCTAAGTAAGAAATCTAATTGGTGGAATTTTTATATTTTTGTCCTTCAAAATGGACAGGTAAAGCCTGAAATGCACAGAGCACAGCTCTCTCCCAATACTTTGGTGAATCTGTGTATTAAAGGAACACAGGGGAATTCTACAGTCCAGCAACTAAACCCCCATGGAGAGACAGTGGGTCCAGTACAATCATATTGATAGTATCTACTCTTTTGTCCTTTAATGGTCCATGCCAAAGTCCCTCAGTACCATCAATATGCTTGTGTCTAGAGTGGGTGTTGGATCCCCTCTATCTCTCCATGGTGGTATAGTTTCTGGTTCCTAGAATTTTCCTGTGTCCCTTAAAGGAAAACTATACCCCCCAAACAATGTAGGTCTCTATAAAAAGATATTGCATAAAACACCTCATATGTAAAATCCTGCTTCATGTAAATAAACCATTTTAATAATAATATACTTTTCTAGTAGTATGTGCCATTGGGTAATCATAAATAGAAAATTGCCATTTTAAAAAATAAGGGCCGCCCCCTGGGATCTTAGGATTCACTGTCCTCACAAACATACCAACAAACCATATATGTTAGGTCACACGAGCCAATTAACAGACAGAGTTGTGTCTTTTGCTTCCACACTTCTTCCTGTTACAGTTAGAGTTGAAGTATTTCTGGTCAGGTGACCTCTGAGACAGCACAGACACCATCACGAAATGGTGGTTCAAGGTAAGAGATGTAAAAGAGCAAGATTTACTTAAATATATATTCCAGTTTGGCAAGATTCTTTAATATGCCACTTAATATGATATGAACTATCTGTTGCTTAAGTGTTCATTTTTGGGGTATAGTTTTCCTTTAAATACATTCCTGACACAGAAGCACCAAAGTATGGGGAGAGAGCAGTGCTCTGTGCATTTCAATCCTTGCCTGTCTATTTTTAGATGTTAAAAAAAACACAAATGTGATAGCTTATATATTATATAAAAATCATAAACCGGGATCTGTTATCTAGAATGCTCGGGACCTTTCCTTAATTTGGATTTCCATGCCTTAAGTCTGGCAAAAATCATTTAAAAATTAAACAAACCCAATTGGATTGTTTTCCCAACAAGGATTAATTATATATAAGTTGGGATCAAGTACAAGGTACTGTTTTGTTATGACAGAGAAAAAGGAAATATGTGTTAAAAATGTGATTGTGATTAAAATGGAAGGCGAGGAGCTTTCTGGATAACAGGTTTCTGGATAAAGGATCCTATGGCAGTACCCACCATGGCATCCATCATAAATACTTTGAGAACAGTGTCTGCAGCATCACCTCCTCTGTTGCTCTGTGTAATGGTCCAAGCCAGAGACTATTCTCATGGTATATACGTATGTACACCATGATATATGATTAGTACAAAATATCTATTTTTATTTATTTAATATTGCCTGCATTTAACTTTAACCTCATTTGGGGGCCCTTAGGATGGACATGACAGCTCAGCATATCATCAGACAGTCGGCATTCTAGTGACATCAGGCTGATTAGCATACAGTAATGTCTAAATCACCTCTCATAGAGAATAGGAAATTACAGATTTTAACTATGCATTTTTTAAAAATAAAATACTTACAATATTGTATCATAATATGCTGTGCGACAAAAATTGCTTTTCCTAGAATTCACAAATGTGTATATCTTAAAAGCTGAGCTTGGTTTCACAGAAGACCTTTATCCGGCAGGGAAAAAAAATGTATCTGGAAAGATGGTCTTTTTCATTTTATGGCCCATTAAATTGTGCACATGCAGCTGTGCTGAGTCAGAGACACGGAGATAGGAAGTCTGCCAGGTGATTTCATAGAATTGCAGCTAAAAATAGCTTCCCAAATGTGGCCATGGATGGCAAGCGAGAGAAAAACATCCCGTAATCATAACCCTCTGTAGGCACTGGATGTGTGTCTGTGTGTATAGCTAGTTACTCACTGTATTGTTGGCACCCATATCAACAAACTGTGCAAAATAAACACCACATAAATATATTATGCTCTTGTTGTTGTACAGACACACTTTCTACCACCACACAGGGCTTCTCCATTCACATGGCCTTTTATATACAGTATGATACTGTATAACTAATTTGCTTCCCCCTCCATTTAACCAAAGACAACATCAGAGCCTTCAAAATCTGTTTTTGTCCTTCCCTTTGCCCTTGTCTGAGAGGCTGGTGCAGGTTCTTCATCTGACGGATATTATTTCTCCAGACCCCATTCCAGTGATCCCCAACCAGTGGCTCATGGGCAACATTTTGCTCACCAACCCCTTGATTGTTGCTCCCAGTTGCAACAAAGTAGGTGCTTATTTTTTATGATTTGGTTGCATAAAAACAGATGTACTGCTAAACAGACCTTTCTGTAGGATATCAGTTCACATAGGGGCTACCAAACAACCAAACACAGCCCTTATCTGGCATCCCTGCAAGAAATATATTTCCGCAGCACTCCGATGTAATGAAAAAAAATGTGATTTATTGGTGCCTCAGACTAGGCGATGTTTCGAATTTCACCAGCCCTTTATCAAGCACCCAATGCTACAAAAGGCGGTTAGTGTTTGTGTAGCACTACTCTACATACTTATTTGGCATCCCTGGGGACTTTTTTCATGATTGTGTTGCTCCCCAACTCTTGCATTTCATTGTGGCTCACAGGTAAACAAAATTGGGGACCTCTGCCCCACCAACCAAGACCTGCCCTGCCTACATAGGGAGGTATGATACAAAATGATCCAGAACAAGTCCTAGGACCAAACAGATTACAATGAAGGGAATAGGTGCTGATGGGATGATGACCACATCAACTAGCCCATGTGGTCCTTGACACGAAAATCAAACCTGCCTGATTGACATCTGGTAACTGGCCAGATATTGGTCAGGGAGGCCCATTGGAGGGTCCCATACACAAGCAGATAAGATGCCGAATCAGTCTAAAGGACCTGAATTGCCAGCTTAAATCTGCCCGTGAATGGCCACTTTTTAGAACCTGGTTAACCCAGACAGGTGCTGTCTACTGAAAGAGAGCCTACAGTATTCTGTTTAACTCTGGAAAGGAAGACTCCACCACTTCATAAGTGGCAGAGTATTCTCTACAGTAGTTACTCAGCATACATAGCAGATCCAGATGGGCACAGCACCCTGATACACATTTGTAGTTTTGAGGGTATGCCATATTCAGTGCAGAAGGACCTTTGCCATCTGTTATCCTTTTAATTGCAATTTTCTAAATAAATTTCATTTTTACAATTCTGATAGACTTGGTAATGAAAAAACGTCCCTGGGAAATTTTAAATTCACATTTTTGAGAAATATTCTCATAAAGAATGGCTAGTGTAGTGTTCTGGTATTTGCATGGTGCTGTAATTACATTCGGCTTTGTCTGTAGAAAGAGTTGTCAGCGTCTATTGCGATTTCTAAAGGCCACCTCTTCTCTTAACAATATTGTGTGGAAACAACAGGAGTCCCGGAGGCAGATAAGTGTTCCTTACATGGGAAAATGCGCTAAAGACTGTGTCCTTATCAGTAAGAATTCACTTGCCTCAATTAGCCTTCATTCCTTCAAAAGATGACAAGAGGGGACTCTTTAATTTTCCCACTGCCCAAATCTAAGAGCCGAGTAGGTTGTTATGGGAAATAGTTCATTGTGTGTCACTTTGCTTACATATCCGACTGGCACATTAGCAGTGTGTTTCTTTGGCTGATTAAAAATTAAAGTCCAATTATGTTTAAATAGTGTTTTCAAGCTATAAATTGGTTCAGTGATTAGCAGACACACCAAGGATTCATTTATATGCAGGTAGTGTAAGGTATTTCCATACAGGAAGGAGAAGATAAAGGCTTAACTCAAGAGAAAAAATGAATTCCTAATGAACGAGAATGGATTGCCCTCTAGTGGCCAATTTGGAATTGGCAACATCTGATGATCTGTGTAATTATGTTATGTAAAAAAAAGCAGTTCTTAAATAACAGTCACTGTCAGATGTGATTTTGTGCAATAAATGGTAATTGTGCTGTCTAGAATTGTAACATGTTTCCAAACAAAAACACAATATTGAAGACACAGCATTATTAACTAGAGGTATGTGTTCTATATTTGAGCACCCCCTGCATATTATCTGGTTACTGCCCCAGGGTTATTCCCATTGGAGTAGACCCTCGCACACCCGTTATGTAGATGTATAGATTTGCTCGGTGCACAGTGAATTGAGGATACGGTGACCTCCCAGTAACTGGAACAAAAAACACACCAGCACACGAGACTTGTATCTGCAGGGCGAGCCCTTGCAAAAGTTTTTACTGCAGTGGTGCAACGTTTTGGGACTCCGCCCCTTTGTCAAGCATACTACATACAGGTGCAGATGAACATTAGAAAGGCAAACCAATTAGTGAGTCATTATACAAAAATGTGAAGAATCAATTTCAATACAAAAGGTTTTTCGTTAAAAAAATTACCAAATTACCAAAGATACGTACATTATTGTACATGGGTGTCAGTATAAATAAATGAAACACAGTACTTTTGAGTCCATGTTAGTAACAAAAAGCAGCAAATTCAAAGTCCCAGTGTTGAACACCTCAATTGAAACAATTGTTGCAATTAACCTAAGAGGAAGGTAAAAGTTACAAAAAATATATATACAAAGATAAAAAAAGTTAAAAGGTAATCTTACCCTACATATCAAGGGAGAAAAATTACAGATACCTGTCCCTGTAGTTTAGGCAAAGAAATTTTCTTATCTGTAAGGGAAGTAAGAAAGCTTATTAGACACTTATTTTACAAGAAACAGGACAAATTAAACTCTTTATTTAATCCCCTCAGATATCTTGTTTGCAGTAACCAAATCCAATAACATTCTCTCTGCGAGAGTAGACGTTTTTTATCATGTCCCTGTTTAGTTGTGATTTTTTCCAAGATTTGCCACCGGATTTGTGCCACCTGGTGCCCATGTTCAAAAAAATGTTTGGCTAACATGGTCTCTTTTTTATATTTTGTAGCCTCAGATTTAATCTTTGCATCATCCCCAGTAATTGTAGGTGGATGATAATTACGTATGACAGATTTGTGTTCGTTTAGGCGGACTTTTATAGGGCGTGATGTCTGTCCCACATAAGCAAGTCCGCATGGGCATTTAATGCAGTAGATGACATCATAACTGTCACATGTAAAAAACCCTTTTATTTGATGTTTTGTTCCTTGGTGGGGGTGGGTGACTGCATTACCTGGAATTATTCCGTTGCAGTGACCACAATTCCTGCAGGGGAAGGTGCCAATGGAATATTCGGTTAGGCAATTGGTATTAGATGTCCAAATTTAGGATCAGATTTTAACATTCCCAAAATGTTTGAGAATAGTTCTTTTATAAAAGTAGGAATTGCTATCAAACGAACTAATAAAAGGAATTCTTTTGACTTTATCCACCTGACTGAATTGTTTTTTAACCAATAGCTCGCCCCTTGGGAGTTTTCGTACTTCATCTTTTTTGTTTGTAGGTTTACTCTATCATAGCCGCGTTCTTTAAATTTGTTAAGCATTAATTCTGCTTGAGTATCATACAGATTATCAGAGGATGTAATACGTCCAACGCGTAATAACTGACTTTTTGGTATGTATATATATATATATATATATATATATATATATATATATACATACCTGTACTCAATAGCATATTTAGGTCCAGTGCTGCCCTTGGCACCAGACCTGTGAGCACCTCCTTGATAATGGCAGATATGACATCAAGGTGCAACATGCATGTGTGTGATACATCTGTTGTGCACTGAAACATGGACCCCCCCAACTCTGCTGTTGGATTAGATAGTTAAGTATCCAGCAGCAGGGGAAGTGTTTTTTTTGGAAATTTTTTTTTACCATATAGGTATTTGATGGCCATCCCCTTTAAAGCTGCTGCACAGTCCCTTGAGTGCCTATAAGGTAAATACTTATGCTTTCACTTGCCACCACCCTCGTTTTTGGTACTGTTAAATAAAACAAAACCCTATGCCTTTAGGGACCTTTAACTACCCATACCTGTGACCGGACCTAAAGGAATTGCATTCAAAAGCATATTGCTTCTATCAGTAATGTTAAACGACATCATTTGATAATCTTGACTATGACTGATAATTTGCTATATTTATATTCATATCATCAACTAGATATTAACTAGATATTACTGGGCGGCTGCAAATAATATTTCAGGCCCCCAAAATGTTTCGAGGCTGTCTTGTTTTACCAATATTTATAGAAACTGTATATGAATTTGGGCCTCATGGGGCCCCTATACCTATTCCAGTCGCAGGGTCTGCTTCCTCTATAGTTGCACCCCTGCATATCACGACCAACATTTTATCCTTCACTAAAAACATCTGACATATTCAACAAATAAGGCACAATGTTAGGAATGTGATAGGGGTCCACACACTGGTTGTCGTTTTACCCTGCTCTTTTAGTGCAATTTATCAACAGAAGAAAAGCAAATGTGGATGCAGAGCAATTAAACTGAAGGCGAGTATAACAACCCCAGCTATATCTACTTGATCAAGCACATGCTTTCTGGTGCACCCCTTCCTAATGGGGAACCTAAAATGCACAAGCGCTATTCTGATAATGGGATTAGTGGGTGTGCAAAGCTTAGACCACATTCTATTCAGGGTGTCTTCAAATTACCTTCCATTATGTGCAGTGACATACAGTATCGAGAAGCTGAAAAACAGAAGCAGATCTGGAGATTAGAATCCCTTCTTCAGCAGCCTCACCAAATGTACTGTCTATTCTGCAGGCTTAGATGCCGCCACTTGTATCGCTGACATGGCATGTATAAGTGTTCATAACATTGAGGCTTTTTATTGTTGGAAAATGTTTACATGAAACAGGAATGTATTGGAAAGAGATCAGCTTTCATTTATTAAAGGAACAGAATATGGGATATATTAAAGAACATGATTTGCCCATTCGTTTCCTTTACAATACATGTTTATTTAATAACTTGCTGCTCTTGTGCCTCTCAATTAAGAAGCATTATCCTGAGCATGTTTTTAAATCAGTAACATAACTACCTGTCACTCGACCCAGGTGTAGGCCATGCAGCTGGGCCCCCCACCCCCTTCCAAAAGCCGACATCGCTGCAGATTCATGTGTGTGCAAATCGCCAGCGGGCCCTGGTGCAGTCGCACCCCAGGTAGTTCCACCACTGCCTTAAAGGGGTTGTTCACCTTTAAATTAACTTTAATATGATGTAGAGAGTGATATTTTGATGCAATTTGTTATTGGTTTGCATGTTATATTATTTGTGGTTTTTGAGTTATTTAGCTTTTTATTCAGAAGCTCTACAGTTTGCAATCTGGTTGCGAGGGTAAGAGTCTGATATATGAATAGGAGAGGGACTGGATGGAAAGATGAATAATAAAAAGTAGCAATGACAATACATGTGTGGCATTGGTTTTTTAGATGGGGGTTAGTGACCCCCATTTTAGTCAGAAGTAGAAGGCAAGTAATTTGAAAACTATAAAAAAAAAAAAAAGGCCAATAAAAAAGTTGCTTAGAATTAGCCATTCTATGACATACTTAAAGGTGAAGTCAAGCAATCCAGAGGCACACAGAACTGACACAAGCAAGGAACACTTTGCACATTTATTGCGGTATAGCAGTGCAACGTTTCGGGGTCAGTCCCCTTTATCAAGCTTGAAGGGGACTGACCCTGAAACGTTGCACTGCTATACCGCAATAAACATGCTAGGTGTTCCTTGCTTTCATCAGTTGTGTGCCTCTGGATTGCTTGACTTCTAGATTGGATTTGGGGTTGCCGGACCTCTACCATTGTGCACCAGACAGCACTATAATTATCTTACATAAGGGTGAGCGAGAGCCAGATTTGTCTGGGATACTTAAAGGTGACCCAAACTTTTAAATTGTATGTTTCAGGCAAAATGTGTATTATCTCCAAGAGTCTTAAAATCATTTATTGTCAGATAACAGTATCAAGATACCTTGTGCTGCCTCCCTAATTTCTATTTCCCACCTCTTTCAGTTCCTGTAAAGGCATGGCATACACGTCTCGATATGGGGAAGGCAACACAGACCTAAAGATTTTAGGGGAAGCAGGCAACCTGCTGGCTACATCTGCTATGAAGATTGTTTGGGATAATTTGACATCTGTTTGAATCTCCAAACCTCTCAGTCCCTGGTGGAGCAGGTTGCAATGTGTTTGGGACGGAAAGGGGGGAAGTGTGAATAACACAATGGAAATACACAATGCATACTTTGTCATTCACAGATGATTTTCCTTGTGCTATGATACAACGGCAACAGCTTCTAGATATGATGTCTTTATAGATGCAAAAGAAGGCGTTACGTGTGTAAGTGAAATGATATCACATGATATATATATATATATATATAAAAGCAGGAGCAATAGCCTGAATTGGAGGAGTATGCTTCATCTTCTCTAAATAGACCTACCAACAAGCCCCTGTCCCAACTCTTGCTGCATGGAGGCAAAAATATGA
This sequence comes from Xenopus laevis, assembly GCF_017654675.1. Lineage (NCBI taxonomy): Eukaryota > Metazoa > Chordata > Amphibia > Anura > Pipidae > Xenopus > Xenopus laevis. The sequence goes on from NC_054380.1 coordinate 40,668,863, forward strand.
ATTTGAAGCTTGCTGTGTAGCCCTGGTCTTAGGTTAACTGCAGCAGATTTCTTGGGGACTACTTCATTTTGGTAGGTCTACTTCATAAGTAATAATATACACCCACTGTAAAATAATGTATAAGATAAGAATATCGGAAATAGAGAGCAATTCTATAACCATACAAAGTACAGGACCCCATGCCAAGTTTATTTTATACAGGTCATGGAGCTATGAACTTACCTTTAAGTCTCTTTATATATATTAAGTTACCTTTAAATTTTAGTAAAGGAAATACATGATTTCATCTTATTAATTATATTTATTTCACATATGTTAAAGGGACAGTAACACCAAAAAATTAAGTGTTTTAAAGTAATGAAAATATCATGTAGTGTTGCCCTGCGCTGGTAAAACTGATCTGTTTGCTTCTATAGTACATATAAACAAACTGCTGTGTATCAATGGCAGCAATTGAAAAAAGGCTATATGGCACAGGTTAAATAGTGGATAACAGATAACACCATTATGCTCTACAGAGTTTATCTGCTGTGTAACCTGAGCCCTTTCCCCTTTGAAATGCTGCCCCCATTGCTACACAGAAGCTTATTTATATAAACTATAGTAGTGTTTCTGAAGCAAACACAGCAGTTTTACCAGTGCAGGGCAAAACTGCATTAAAATTTTATGACTTTAAAACACGTTAATTTTTTTGATGTTACTGGTCCTAGGACCTCAGGCTCTCAGTGAGAATGAGTTAGCTTACGTGATAACAGTTTGGAATCTGTATTTACTCTCTCTCTCTCTCTCTCTCTCTCTCTCTCCATCTGTGTTATGCGTACTTTAAAATGATAAATAATAATGAAGCTAAAGCAAAAAGGTGGTGTTCTGATCAATCTGAGAAATTACAGATGCTGTATTGCTGTATCAGCAGGATTAATTCATTCCTTACGGTGAAAAAGTCACCATTACAAAGGTGTCAGAGAAAGTGTCAGATGTGAGAGTCGAATTTACCTTGAATTGCAAAAATGCCCAAATGGCTGAAAAGGCAGGAATGTAAGAATAGGTCAGGATGAGATAAAGCCACATCAGCAGAAGTTAAGTAAGATGTGAAGTTGTTCTGAAACCTTGGCAAGATCTTTCCCAATGATGCAGAATAACTGAGCTCTAACTTCTAAGGGAAGTGAAAAAACAAATAGGGCTGAGCTATGATTAAAGTAAATGACGGCTTTGAGCAAGGTACTCCTAAAAGAAACAATTTCTCTGCATAATAAGCTTCAGCGTAGTAAAAGTATTCAGAAAGTAAGAAAACAAAAGATTTCATGGTTAACCATTGCACTTTCGAGGCAAGCTATGCCAAGCACATGATAATAACTGAAGATTTAACTTACAAAATCCCCCACTGACTGCACCAGGACAGCAACCCACTCTCTACATACTGTATATATCTGGTAAGTGTTATCCTTTCACATCCAATATACAACATGACATGCATAATGTTCCTCCACGTGCTCTAGTCATTTCTTTTTTGTATTTGGATTGGAAAATTCTGCTGACAAGGGAAACACCACATTTCATGATTGCAGAACAAGAAGATATTAAATCTTAGCTCTGTATAAGACTCAAGCATGATGGCACCATCTATACCAGTTTGCTGCTGGTATCATTTTCAAATCATTGTTTTTGGAATGAAGTTTTTATTCTGCAGATTTCCAATTTAATCTGTTACCTGGCTGATACAGTCCACTTATCCTAACAACCAGGCAATGAACTGAATGGCAGACTGGAAGCTGAGTAGGGAAGGACTGAATCTAAAGACAATTTCTTAAAATACTGTATTAATGACAACAATCTAGCTTTTCTATCTACAGGTAATTCTCCATAGCTATGCGCATCTTTCTTATCTGGTGCCCTGACTTGATATTACTAGACTACTAGACTTTGCTGCCATCTACTGGACACAGCCTATTCTGATCATTTTTAAAACAATGGATAACTAGGAAGGAAGAACAAAAGAACAATAAAGACCTCATTTACAAAAAAGGGTCAAGGAAGCAATAAAGAATAAATGGTGACAAATAAATTTGTTTTGCACTTTGTGTGCACTGCTCCTTGTGCAAGGGGAGGAGCTGGTAGAGTGGCACTAGTCTAGATGAGTAAAAGTAGGCACCAACGATTAGTAAACAGCATTTTTAAGGGTGCAATTCCATTTTCATTTTAAAAGCTATAGTCATATGAAAAAGTTTGGGAACCCCTCTCAAGTCTGCATTATAATTTACTTCACTTACAACAAAAAAGATGACAGTGGTATGTCTTTTCCCAGGAACATCTGAGTACAGTGGTGTTTTCTGAACAAAGATTTTTAGTGAAGCAGTATTCAGTTGTATGAGATTAAATCAAATGTGAAAAAATGGGCGTGCAAAAATTTGGGTACCCTTGTAATTTTGCTAATTTAATGCATGTAACTGCTCAATACTGATTACTGGCAACACCAAATTGGTTGGATTAGTTTGTTAAGCCTTGAACTTGCTTTGGACTGATGGGACAAAAATTTAGTTATTTGGGACCGGGGCCCTTGTTAAAGTCGAGGGTCGGATGAATTCAACCCAATATCAGCAAATTCTTCAGGATAATGTTCAAGTATCAGTCACAAAGTTGAAGTTATGCAGGGGTTGGATATTCCAACAAGACAATGACCCTAAACACACTTCTAAATCCACAAAGGCATTTATGCAGAGGGAGAAGTACAATATTGTGGAATGGTCGTCACAGTCCCCCGACTTGAATATCATCGAAAATCTAACTGAGAGATTTTGTATGGACCAATAGTCAAAAATACCGCCATCCAGAATCCAGACACTCATCAAAGGCTGTAGGAGGTGTCTAGAGGCTGTTACATTTGCAAAAGGAGGCTCAACTAAGTAATGATTTAATATATATGTTGGGGTGCCCAAATTCATGCACCTGTCTAATTTTGTTATGATGCATATTGCATATTTTCTGTTAGTCCAATAAACTTTATGTCACTGCTGAAATACTACTGTTTCTATAAGGCAATGTTTTATATTAAAAGGAAGTTGCTACTTTGAAAGTTCAGCCAATGATAAACAAAAGTCCAAAGAATTGAGAGGAGTTCACAAACTTTTTTATATGCCTGTAGAATTGTGTATTAAAAAACGATTTTATTACTAGCACATTGGTGGCACATGCGGGTTGTTGGGCTTCACTTCAACTGTTTAGGGCTGCGCCTTCTTCATACACAACTGAAAACAATGTTGTTTGGGTATGTACACTACGGCAGGACCTGATAATTGGCTGCAAGTATGAAGTATATCCTTGAATACAGAACAACTCTGCCATGTGTCAATGGATGCAGCAAACTAAATACTTGGGCACAGATGTCATTCTGACAACAAGCTCTGGATATACAACATCTGAACAGATTTTCATCAAAATGCTGTCTGATTTCTGACAAAGTGAGTTTTAACAAACAAGGGAAAGTTGTGCTCACCACTATTTTTTAAAACCATTAGGCGGGGGTGCAATGAGGGTGTGACCACAAAATACATATAGTCAACTACAAGAGGTCCTCTGCACTCAACCCATTATCAATATATTTAAGACAGCGACATTTAGTGCATACTGCTACTAAAAAATGCCTTACCCTTTAAACAACACCGGGATTGTTTGTCCATATATTGCAATATATTTAAGCTGGCCAACTACGTCAAAGTCATCCCATATCTGGCCAGTCCTACGCTTAATTTTCATCTGATTCATTAAGAATTCAATTGCTTAATTATACATTTTACAAAGGGACTAAGTTTTACCTGCAACTTACTAGCTGCTTTCAAAGTAAAACTCCCAAACTTGGCTGCCCTTTTATTAGACACCAGTGGGATCATCTGACTATAGCTGGGAAGTCACCCCCGTCTAATGGTTTTAAAAAATAGTGGTGAGCACAACTTTCCCTTGTTTGTTATAGTTATACAGGAGCAGTGACCAGCTCCATGTTGTAGCTCCCACCCTTCCCAGCTATAGTCAGGTGATCCCACTGGTGTCTAATAAAAGGGCAGCCAAGTTTGGGAGTTTTACTTTGAAAGCAGCTAGTAAGTTGCAGGTAAAACTTAGTCCCTTTGTAAAATGTATCAGATGAAAATTAAGCGTAGGACTGGCCAGATATGGGATGACTTTGACGTAGTTTGCCAGCTTAAATATATTGTAATATATGGACAAACAATCCGTGTGTTGTTTAAAGGGTAAGGCATTTTTTAGTAGCAGTATGCACAAAATGTCGCTGTCTTAAATGGGTTGAGTGCAAAGTGAGTTTTAACACATCAATCACAATTGTGGCACATGCAATGCCCCCTTACTCTTGGAGGAAGTGATGACATTGAGTAGAATACATGTTGACTTGCTCTAAAAATTGCAGTTTGAACACTGCACTTGTGCTAAATTTTACTTGTAAAGGAGCACTCAGAAGTTTTAAGACATACTGTAGATACAGAATGTTTACAATAGGGAGAAAATGATTGTAAATTATGTTTCAAATGGAATTTTTAAAAGAATGCAAACTGGAAAAATACATTATTTCTGGTATATTACTAGAAAATGATACATTTTGAAAACAATAGAAAAATTTATGAAAAGCATTATTTACAGCATACTGTTGGAAAAGCTAAGTGCAATATGGTGTCTATTCATATTCATATATTCCATTTAATTTATTTAATTCTGGAGCTCAGAATTCAGAATATTTAAAGGAATGCAGACTAGTTCAAATAAAGGTAAACAGAAAGACATGCAAACACTGAAATATGTTTTTTAGAGAGAATGTAGAAATAGGAGAGTGAACACATACTGGGGGGGGGGCAGGCTTGCAGCTCATTCGTTTAGAAGTATACAAATTCATTATACCTAAAGGTGCCCATACATGGAGAGATCCGCTCATTTGAGGTGGGAAATATCGGGCTTATGCGATCCTGGGCCCTAGGGCCCAACGATCGGATCCTAGCGAACGCAAACGGGCGGTCGGATCGCGGGACCGCATCAACGAACAGATGCGGCCGCGATCCGACGGGATTTTTAATCCCATCCGATCGAGATCTGGCCGACTTTCGGACAGATCTCAATTGGGGAAGCCCGTCGGGGGCCCCCATACACGGGCCAATAAGCCGCCGACTCGGTCTGTCGGCAGCTTTTATCGGCCCGTGTATGGCCACCTTAAGGCAACGTGTCTAAAAGAACAAAATGTCAAACACAAAACGTACTCACTGCAAACCAGGACTAGTATTGGTTACATTCATGTTTGTTATCTATGTTTATCTCTATGCAGTATCCCACCAAGCCATCATAGAGGCTGCACAGTGTTCTATGTATGTGTTGTTTTATGTGATTTATTTTTATAGAGATATATAACATTTAGGGGCAGATTTATCAAAGGTAGAGGTGAATTTTTGAATGAAAAAAACTCAAATTTCGAGCTATTTTTTGTGTACTTCGACTAGGGCAGTGCTGTCCAACTTCTGTGGTACCGAAGGCCAAAATTTTACTGGCCTATGTGGTGGAGGGCCGATAATGGAAGTCAGTGTTCCGTTTTAAAGGAATTGTTCAGTGTAAAAATAAAAACTGGGTAAATAGATAGGCTGTGCAAAATAAAAAATGTTTCTAATATAGTTAGTTAGCCAAAAATGTAATGTATAAAGGCTGGAGTGATTTGATGTATAACAAGTCAGTCTGAACACTACTTCCTGCTTTTCAGCTCTCTTGGTTTACACTGACTGGTTACCCTGGCTACCAGGGAGTAACTAATCAGAGACTTGAGGGGGGGGGCACATGCGTCATATCTGTTGCTTTTGAATCTGAGCTGAATGCTGAGGATCAATTACAAACTCACTGAACAGAAATGTACCATGTGGCCCCCCTTCAAGTCGCTGACTAACTCAGAGTTATAGAGCTGAAAAGCAGGAAGTTGGATTCTGGCTGTTTTATTAGACATCTAGTCACTCCAGCTTTTATTCATTACATTTTTGGCTAACTAACTATATTAGAAACGTTTTTTATTTTGCACAGTCTATCTATTTACACAGTTTTTATTCTCACACTGAACTATTCCTTTAAAACGGAAATCCGTCTCTTCTAGTGCAGCGAGCGCAATAGCGATGTGGCCCCTCCTCTACCCAGCCCAACACTGGAAGTTAGAAGAGTGGAGCAGCCCCTGAAACGTACCTGCAAGCAGAGAATGGCACACACAAGCAGCACTGGGCAAGCAGAGAATGACACACAGAGAGGGAAGGCAGAACAGAGCAGGAGACAGGGAAAGCTATCATTCTAATATGTACTATATACACTGACACAGTGCTGGTGCCCCATTAGCATTTTGTATAAATTGTGAACAGGTGAACAATGTGGCAGTTTCAGTCTGGGTCTCAGGTGTGAACAGTACAGGGCTTTAGGATATAAACAATAGAGGTGTCACAAGTGTGAACAATGCAGGGGAATCACAGGTGTGAACAATACAGGAGATTACAGTGTGAATTCGAGGTTTAAACAATTCAGGGGCCAGTTAATCTATGTAGTTATACCTTTTAAATCTTACATATGGTAAACAGACACAGCATGTGGGGGGGGCCACAAAAGGGGGGGCTGCGGGCCGCCAGTTGGACAGTCCTGGACTAGGGAATAGTCCAAATTCGATTAGAACTTGAAAAAATTCAAAAATTCTAATATCAAAATGTATCATGTACTGTCTCTTTAAAAATTTGACTTTGACCATTCGCCATCTAAAACCTGCCGAATTGCTATTTTAGCCTATGGGAGACCTCCTAGAACTTATTTGGAGTCAATTGGTGGACTTTGAAAAATCAAAGTTTTTTTTGGGAAAAACTTTGAATCGATTTTGATGGATTGCGATATTCCCTCAACGTACCTATTTGATCGAAAACTGACCTATTCTACAAAAAAACTTCAACTTAATTTCGGTTGGTCTTTTTGAATTCGTATTTTGACGTTTTTTCAAGACCCTTGATAAATATGCCCCTTAGTGCTATGGATTCCCTCTAAACCCGTGTTCATAACCTGAAAACACCTGCCACCCTGACTTTATGTGGGGCGTTTCTTATATCTGAGTTATAAAAAAAATCTGTACTGATTGAATTTCGCCATCTTAAACCTGCCGAATTATTGTTTTAGTCTATGGGGGACCTCCTACAATCAATTTAGAGTCATTTGCTGGACTTTTGAAAACATTTTGTTTTTTGTGAAAAAACTCGAATAGAATTTGAGTTGAGTTTTCGGGTCGCTCCTATTTAAAAAAAATTAGAATTTTTAATTAAATTTCAATAGGAGTTTATGGGAGTTTTTATAAACTTCCATAAACTGACCCTTGATAAATATGCCCCTTAATCAGGGGCGCTCCACCAATAAGGTGAGTTGATCCACTCGCCTCAGGCTGCAGCGCCCCCCTGGTTACCAGGGGAGGCAAAAATTGCGCTCCTGGTAACTAAGAGACGAATTTCCGGTTTTCTAGTGCAGAGAGCGCAATTGCTGCCCTTAATGTATATATATCAAGCATTCCAAGGCAAAAGAATCCTCAACAATTCTACAATAATTCGTTTCAGTGCACTACTGTATGTTATTTAAAGTGGAGTGATATAAATCCTTCAGATTTCACATTAATACAGTTTTTCAAAATTTTTTATTATTCTTGAAGCACCCATCATAATTAACATCAAAAAATATAAATTGAGGTATGTCATAAAAATTACTTTTCTGGGATGTAGTAACCTGGTAGTGTCCAATCAGCAGGTACCATTTACAGGTCACCTGTTTAAAAGAAAACAGCTTGTAGGATGCTTTGGGTTACTGCAAATTTTTTCGCCAGCCATGGATTGACGGCAAAATTACGCATTATGAATATTTTTTGTGAAACAGCAGCAGAAAATTGCCTCCGTAAATTAGCTGTGACATAAAAATGCAGCACAAAAAAGAAACGCAGCAACAAAAAAACATGCCTATTGACTTTAATGCATTTGTAGAGAAAATAATTGCCACACACGTTAAAAAAATTGTTGCACAGAAATTGTTTTTTGAAGCCCATTGACGTCAAAGTGTTTTGTGAATCACTACTAATATGTAGGGGCCCATTTACTTAGCTCGAGTGAAGGAATAGAGGAAAAAAAACTTTGAATTTGAATGTTTTTTTTTTGGCTACTTCGACCATTGAATAGGCTACTTCGACCTTCGACTACGACGCGAACGATTCAAACTAAAAATCGTTCGACTATTCGACCATTCGATAGTCGAAGTACTGTCTCTTTAAGAAAAAACTTCGAACCCCTAGTTCGCCACCTAAAAGCTACCAATGTTAGCCTATGGGGAAGGTCCCCATAGGCTTTGCTAGCTTTTAGGTCGAACAAAAATCGTTCGATGGATTAAAATCCTTCTAATCGAACATTTAGAAGGATTTAATAGTTCGATCAAACGATTTTTCGTTCGATCGAACGAATATCGCTAAATCCTTCGACTTCGATATTCAAGGTCGAAGGATTTAACTTCAACAGTCAAATATCGAGGGTTAATTAACCCTCGCTATTCGACCTTAAGTAAATTTGCCCCCGAAATCTTGCACTTGTGTGATATGTTGATCTAGTTTGTTGTACGGACCTACCAGCAGCTGTCTGTTTTGTTCAATGAATAAAATACTGATATATTGAGCTTTTTCCTAGTTCAGGCCAATGATTCATGGGTATAGGCTAAGAAAGCTAATATCTAATATCCGTCACTGAGTATTCAGTAACTCAGAACAGAACACCTTTACCTCCTGCTTGATTATTCTAATTACATTATGATTAGTGATATGCAAATTAATTCGCCTGGCACTAATTTGCGGCAAATTTCCACGTTTCACCACGAATAATACATTTGCGAATCTCCCACGAAAATTCACCGGAGTCAATTTCTGATTTTCACAAATTTTTCATGAAAACCTACAAATTGCTCAAGTTTTTTGTGAAAACGTTCGAATTGCTCGATTTTTTAGTGAAAGCATTCAAATTGCTTGATTTTTAGTGAAAACATTCGAATTGCTCAATTTTAGTGAAAACGTTCGAATTGCTTGATTTTTCCATGAAAACGTTCCAATTGCTCTATTTTTTGTGAAACCATTCGAATTGCTAGATTTTTTTTCATGAAAACGTTCGAATTTCACGATTTTTTGTGAACTTTCTGATTTCACGATTTTTCACAAATTTTTTGCCGTTTTGCGAATTTTGTGGGAAATTAGCAAATTTTTCAGGGAAGCGAAACGGGAGAAATTCACCCATCACTAATTATGATCCTTCTAACTGTTAGCCGCTTTCATTTTTGTAGATAGTCTAAAAGTATAAGAAGATAAGATTCAGCAACGGGACAAATTTGCTCATCACTAGTTACTCAATGTGAGTAAATGTTACATAAATGAAAGTATCATTTGCTACATTGTTAAAGTTATATAACAATTTATCTTAAAAAAGAAACAAATCTGTTCAATCCTTACAAAACATTCTGCAAGTTAATACAGAAGAGGTTAAAACTCCCCAGGAAGGCCTATTAAACTTTACAAAGAATATTAAAATCCGTAATCCATAATGGGATTACAATACAACTATATGCACACTATTACAACTTTCATAGAGAATTGTGCCAGCCATTAAACTACCACATCCCCCACTAATGCTGATAGTATATTATTCTTTCCTCTTTTAGCAACCAATAAGATGTTTGTTTTTAAACAGGTGACCAGCAACTGCAGCCTGCTGATTGGTTGCTATGGGTTACTGCACCTAGGCAAACGTTGTGCCTTTTATTACATAACCCCATATAAGGTTAATAATTTTGCCATACGTACTACTCAGAATTCAGTCTAGAGGTACTGGCTGACTGAAGTCTCTAGTTCTTTAGCAGGCTTCTCATTCACTGTCACTTTTCCTATTTTTGGAGTTCCAAAAGATTTTTGGCTTTTGTTGCTGCTGGAAAAATCTGCCATATCCTCATGCTTATGTATAAACATAGAAACATTGTATACTTAAAATAATGTGAAAGGTAAATGGATATAAATACCAGTAAAGATTTATTCAAATATGTTTTTGCTGGATAATGAGAGTTAAAGGAGACATAAACCCTAAAAATTAATATGGCTAAAACTGCCATGGTTTATGTATTGAACTTATTGTACCAGCCTAAAGTTTCAGCTTGTCAATAGCAGCAATGATCCAGGACTTCAAACTTGTCACAGGGGGTCACCATCTTGGAAAGTGTCTGCGACACTCACATGCTCAGTGGGCTCTGAGCAGCTTTTGAGAAGCTAAGCTTAGGGTTCATCGCAAAGTATCAAGTAGAAAATGAGGTTGGACTGTAATATAAGCTGATGCTACAGGGCTGATTATTAAATTCTGATGCTAATTGTAGTGGTTTCTGTGCTGTCATATAGTAATTATCTGTATTAATTAATAATCAGCCTGACACTATGATATTTATATTCTATGTGTAATGTATATGTTGAGTCAGTCCTAAGCTCTGTAAGTGACGGCAGCACAGAGCATGTGCAGTAAATCAGCAGAAAAGAAGATGGAGAGCTACTGGGGCATCTTTGGAGACACAAATCTTTACTGCTAAAGGGTATTGGTTGCCTTGGGCTGGTACAGAAACCCAAAACATAATGTACAACATTTCAAGCTTCTTTAGTTAAGCTTTCCTTGTCCTTTAAGAACCTCATGGGTTGCAGCCTTACATGGGAGGAGAAAAATGAAAAAGAATTTGTGTAAATTGGAGGAATGGACAAACAAAGATAAAACCTGGAAAGGAAACAACTCTTTTTATAACATGATCAGATTCTAGTTAAAAACAAAACAAAATTAAATGCTAAAAGTTTCACTTCTAACCCCTCACCTTACTAAGAAATAGGTGTAAAAGTACAGTTTGTTCTCCGATAGAATCATATGTCCCCCTACCACCGTTAAGGGAGTTTTCATTGAGGGTTACTTGCACCCCAATCTTCATTCATCACGTCTATCTAAACTTGCGTATGCCCAGCCCCCATTCCAGGTCAACAGGCTCATGACTAGTGATGGGCGAATTTATTCTTTATTATGCGCGATTCGCCACCAGCGAATAAATTCACGAAACGCCTGCGAAAATTTGCCAGAAAAAATTTGCTGGCGTCAAAAAAAAATTCGCCAAAACGGACGCCGGCATCAAAAATGGACGCCAGCATCAAAAAACATTTTGCGAATTTTTCACCGTTTAGCAAATTTTCCGGCGAAGCCAAACGGCGCAAATTCGCCCATCACTACCCATGACCCTGTCTGTTCTTTTGCTGCAATTTTATAATTACGTTTTTGTAATTGCATTTTTAAGTGAAAATTCTATGGACAATGATTATCAAATCATTGATCTGGTCTGGAAATACATTCATTATTTTGACATATTAAAACAAATACATTCAGTGCTGTCCTTAATTCTGCAGATACTCAGTCACTGGTAGCTGTACTCAGTTGGGCAGTTGGGCAGCATTTCACTAACTTGCTATCCTGCTCTTTAAAGAGCCTCATGAAGGCTTTGTTCTAATAACAGTCTGAAGTTGTTAACAAAGTACAACAAATACTTGAATGATATTACTTTCATGCTGCATGGTCCAACACGGCACTAATTTTCTTTTAAAGCAACTTAAAAACTCATTTTAAAAAGCTGCCTGATGAAGTTTACTAAGCAAAAAAAATGGTAATGTATATTAATCATATATATTTACCTATTTATCTTACTACAGGAAAATCTAGCATTTCATTATTTTCGTTTCAGCTAGTGAAGCATTTATTAGATATTTAATAAAAAAAATCCTGCAGATGGCAGTGTTGACTTTCTAATGAAGCCAGCGTTGGAACGTACGGCTCGTAAATGAAAATAAAAATTCACCACATAGTTTAAAGGTTTCATAACAACAAGACCACACTATGGGGCAGATTTATCTAAGTGTGAAATCAGAGTTTGACATAGTGAGCCCTTCTCTATTCATTCCTATGGGATTTTTAGAGGTGCAAATATCACACACACTCCTAAATACGCCTCTAAATAATGAATAGAGAGTGGTGGAATTTTACTGTGGTGGAATGCTACTAAGCAATTAAGCAAAATTATGCATAAACAATCATTCCTTTACCTGGCCAATAAAAAAAGCAAACAGATGATCATAGTGTGTAACTGTCTCTGAGTTTTAAGAGGCCTCTAGATCCCTTTAAACCTGGCCATGAACTCTCCTTGTGAGTGGCTGCAAGACTAAAGGCATACTTGCAGTCAAACATGAGCTTATATCTTGAGTCACATCTTAGCAGGACCCCTCTCTTTACTGCAAATTCAAGTCTGAGCTTTAGAAACTCTATCGATCTATTAGGAACAAAAAAAAAAAACCCTCAAAAACCCAAATAGAAAAAATGGTGGCATCTAAAAGCTCATGTAGACGTCAATGGGGCTAATTTACTAACCTCCGAAAATTTGCCAGTGACGGCTTCGCTCACATCACAACACTTTGCCAGGTGTTGATTCACCAGGATAACTCTAATTCACTAAAATTCGAAGTTGCGTCCAGGGTGCCGAACACTGGCGAAGTTGTGCTAGCGTTAAATACGCCAAGCAAAGTGAAGTTGCGCTAGCGTTGGCTATTTTGCATATGGCGGGTAGTTAAAGTTCAATGGACGTATATATTGCAGCAAGCCTGGGAAACCTTAATAAAATAAAATAGAGTTGTTATATTGCCCTTCACATGAGCCCAGTGTATAGTTTATGTGCCATATATTAGGAAATGTAGGGAGGAAGCCGGTTACCCCAAAAAAACTTTCATGCTCTTTTTCAGCCTATCTCCCTGAAATAAAGAAAAGACACCAGCGTTTTTTAGGAACTCCTATCTACTCTATTGCACTTTGCCTGGTCTGAGGGGGTGAAGGCAAGTCTGGCGCAAGAGGTAACGTTCAATAAAATCCGCATCTTAGTGAATTTGTGTAGTTACGTCCATTCGCCAGAGCGCAAATTCGGGAGCCAAGTACCGCTGGAGTTTCCTTCGCTGTCGAAGTTACGCCGGAAACCATTAGTAAATCGGCGAAGTTCCGAAATGACGTCACACTGGCGAATTTACGCCAGCGTTAGTCACTTCGCCCTTTAGTAAATTTGCCCCAATGAGAGTTAGATTTTCAAATTTCAAGCAATTTCTCAATTTCAATTTGAATTTTTCATTTCAAAAATTGAAAATAAAGAGTAGAATGTGATTTTTCTGCATTCTTTTTTTATATTTTGTAAGCAATCTGATTGTGTGGGGGTTGATATTTAAAAACCTTTAAAAGTAAAATGTTGATATTCTACCTCCTTTGTGAAATTAAAGACTGAATGCATAAACTTTTTTAAATGATTTCCTTTGGCGAAACACAAAAGAGAACTTTTGGATTCTTGAACAAGCGACTGCTATTGAAGCACATAGGTAGCATGAGACAGAGAATATCTTTTTTAAAAAAACTTATACATAATATTATACAGAGTACATTTAATACAGTTTGGCTAATGTAATAAGTAAGCTAGTAGTATATATCCCCAGAGAAAAATGCCAAGCTAAATACTTTATTAGCTTCATTATGTGCTGTTTAAAATATCATTTGTACTTCTAATTAAACAGGTACATTGCACATTTTTATCTCATTATCACTTGCTGTCGCCATTTGTACTTAAAAAATGTAATGTGGACTTTCTCGTGTTCATACAGGTTTGAGGAGATGAAGAATTAAACCAATTAACAAAACTGCATTACAAGATAAATTTCAGGACCATTACTGGATATGACATACTAAAGATGCAAAGATTTGCTGTGTCCTTGTGATACAGTTTTGGACAAGTAATTTGGATTTGGTATTATTACTGTAATGGAAGTCCCTTATGTTGAACTGCAGTTTTTTTAAGTAGGTTAACAAACAGCAGTTTATAGGAACGTTTTACTTGTGAAGCAAAATCCTTAGAAATGGCTTGGTTAATGACTGATTTGTGAATTATGGAAAGGCCATCTCCAATAGACTCCATTTTATTCAAATAATCCAAATTTGGTCTTTTTCTCTGTAATAATAAAACAGTAGCTTGTACTTGATCTCAACTAATATATAATTAATCCTTAATGGAAGCAAAACCAGCCATTTGCTTTATTTCTTGTTTTAATGATTTTCTAGTGATTTTCTAAATCACGGAAAGATCCATTATCCAAATACCCCCAGGTCCCAAGCGTTCAGGATAACAGGTCTCATACCTGTAATAGCAATTACATTTACAAATAACTTTCAGACCACTGAAAATGTTTCATTAATGTACAGGTATAGGATCTGTTATCCAGAAACCTATTAGAAAGAAAGTATGGAGAGCCTTCCAATGTAGTTAGTATTTCTTTATTGAAGCACTACATGTTTTGGACTGCAAAGGTCCTTCCTCGGGTGCATGTTACAAACATTTTAATTACAGTGACCTTTTAAACCCTGTTCACCTCCCATCAGCCCCAAGTGTATCCTCAGCTCCATCTTGTGGCCAGAGGACAGAATGCTTTAGCTTTGTTACACAATTAAAACCACTTCCACCAAACTCCCATCCACATTTTTACCTTATTTATCAATAAATTAACTAAAAAAAAATCTGGTGTAGGAAAAGACTCGATAAAATTGTGAAAAAATCAAAATCGTATATTTTTTTCCGGATTTGAGACCCGAAAACCACAAATTATTTGGATTATTGTACGAAACCCAGCGCAGATGAGGATATCTTAAAACTGTAAACAGGGTATCTGCCATTGACTTCTACTGATTTTTTTTTCCATGAAAAAACTGTTTTTCCCTTTGAAACCCTGACCAGAAAAAATCGGACTTTAATAAAACACCTCCTTAATGTTTATTGGTCAATGGGGTAAAGACTGCGCTCTGTCCAAAACGGTGGGGAAGAAAGCTGCACCAAAGTTCAATCTATGGATCCACTTGTCCACATACAATTCAAAGGAAAATAGGGAATGGAATGTGCGCTGGGGGTACCTGTAGAGAAAGGGAGACAAGCCTATCTAGTGTAGTATCCTTTGTACACTTTAGCGGATATTAAATAATCAGATCTACTCACATTCGTGGAATGATCATATCGCAAAAGAGAGATCTGGTCGCATATGTCTTCAGTGTGAGGTTGGTTTGTAGTTGGCGTGTCTGGTCGATTCTTTCGCCTGTTAAATAAGGATGCCGGATAGTGTAGTACAGCTAGCAGAGAGGTGGTTTTAAGCCGATAATGTGCTTACCTCAAGTGTATATACAAACGGCTTAACAGAACGCTGTCTGGATCGTATTCAGATCGACCTCTGCAAGGGTTGGATGGACGGCACTTGCCGGGGT